>NC_044002.1:25582399-25617399 GCF_902150065.1 Myripristis murdjan | reverse complement strand
TTTTGTTTTGTTTTTTCCGTCTGGCACTTTGGTGAGGTTGGGGCAGGAGCCGGCCGACCTGATGTTTGACATCAGCCAATGGGAGAGCGGAGACTCCGTTAGGTCCCGCCCCAAAGTCGAAAAATAAACAAACAAATAAATAAATAAATAGAAAAGAGAACTGACTGAAGTGTCAGGAACAAACTGCAGAAACACAACCCAACCTGAGAATGAATAATAATAACAATTTAATTTTTAGCAACAATAATAATAAAAATCCATGTCACAAAGTGCTTCAGAAAGGCAGCAAAAAATAAAATACAATAAAATAAAATAAAATAAACACGTTATAAATAAATTAAGTCATGAACTCATCAGGTTTAAAATAATAATAATTTTAAGTATAAAAACAAATAAAAGACCATACATATTGTTTGAAACTGAAACATCTGGCAAAAAAAATAATGTGAATAAAATTATTCAGCAGCTTTTTCAAATTATTTTTTGGAAAGAAAAAAAAATGCAATTTAATATTTTTTTAAAACCCACAAAAATCAGTTGTATCAGTTTTTTCCTGATTTTTTATTTATTTATTTATTTTTTTTATTATTATTAGTCTGTATTTTCTTTGTTGTGAAGAGCAGAGTGAGGCAGAAAATGGGACACATGGAGGTTCTGCTGGTCTGCTCACTGCTAAAGACGGAGGGAGGAAGGAAGGAGTGACGAACGAAACGAGGCCACGAGGAAGAAATCTCTCAGCGGAGGGAGGAGAGGAGGCAACAGGGAGAGAAAGACGAGAGAGAGAGAGAGAGAGAGGAAACGTTAGTGAGGAGGAGGAGAGGAGAAGTGGGGCACCAGGAGACGAAAGATGAGCAGAGGTGCAGGGGAAAGAACGAGGGAGGAGGAGGAGGAGGAGGAGAGGTTTACGGGAGGCTGATCTGAGGAGGGAGAGGAGAGAGAGACGTGAAGAGCGGAGGGCAAAGAAACTTTTTGGGAGTTTTTGTGGTGAGAAAGGAAGTGACGGAGCGACGCGAAGAGGAAGAGAAACAGGAATCCATGTGAGGTTTTCTGAGAGAAGGAGAAGTGGGGCAGCAGGACGAATGAAAGACGGAGCGATGACAAAGAAAAAGGGAGGATTAGATCAGTTTTTTCACAGAGGAGGAGAGTGGGATGAAGGTGAAGGCAGAGTTTGAGAAGCAGCAGTGAGGAGGAGACGAAACGGGACGAGGCGTAGGGAAGGAAACGGGCGGAGGAATGAGAGGAGAGAGAGGAAGAAGAAAAGGCTTTTTTTTTTTTTTTTGGAAAGAGAAAGCCCTTAAGGAAGCAGTCCAACTGGGAATCAGGCTGGGGAGGAATTAATGAGAAGAGAATTTAGTTTTGTTTTTTCTTTTCTTGGAGGTTTTTGGGCTCGGAGGAAGTGAGAGTGAAGAAAGAAATCTGGAGAGGATCAGAAGACGACGCGATGAAGGAAAAGGGAAAACGCTGGAAAACAATAATTTTCACCGCTGATTTAGAGTGAAAAGTGTAAAAAAGGAAACCAAAGTCTGATGGGAAATGATCAGAGCCCAAAGTGACAAAACAGTCCAATGATTTTATGAAAAAACCCTCAGACAAATTGCAAGAGAAACAAACTCAGCTGATTCTGTATCCTCAGTTTGTCCTGAGTGAGGGGGGAAAAGTCCCAATGAATCCCATTGGTGGAAAGTTTTGAAAATTACCTATTTATGACCACATATTACCAAAAAACACTGTTTTTAACACACAGGGGAAAGGGGTTCAACATTTTACTTTCAGATATCACTATAAAAATTCACAAGATGATTACACACACAAAGACAAGAAAAAAAGTCAATTACAAGTTCTTTGAATTATTCTGTTTACACATGCATATCACACATTATCTGATTTGATATGCGCTAATAAGGAATATAAGGAATACAGCTGTCCCTCGCTATAACGCGGTTCACCTTTCGCGGCCTCACAGATTCGCGGATTTTTTTTTGTGCAGTTTTGCATGCTTTTTTTTTTTTACTGGACTTATGGACGAAGGTTTGAACTTTGAGAGTTTAAACAAGAGAGAAAAGTGAGAAAATGTTAATGCCTGTCTGAGAAAAGTGTATAAAGTGTGTAGTGAGGGGTTTTACAGCCTTAAAACATCTAGAATAATTGTAAAAAATAAAGCTGACTACTTCGCGGATTTCGCCTATTGCGGGTTATTTTTAGAACGTAACTCCCGCGATAAACGAGGGACCACTGTAAATGCCATATTTAAACAGTGAATTAAAAGGTTACTATAACCTTTTAATTCACTGTTTAAATGTCTCTTCTGGCATTTATTCCTTATATTCCTTATTAGCGCATATCAAATTAGATAATGTGTGATATGCATGTGTAAACAGAATAATTCAAAGAACTGGTAATTGACTTTTTTTCTTGTCTTTGTGTGTGTAATCAACTTGTGAATTTTTATAGTGATATCTGAAAGTAAATTTTGAACCCCTTTCCCCTGTGTGTTAAAAACAGTGTTTTTTGGTAATATGTGGTCATAAATAGGTGATTTTCAAAACTTTCCACCAATGGGATTCATTGGGACTTTTTTTTCCCCTCACTCAGGACAAACTGAGGATAAATCAGTTGAGTTTGCTTCTCTTGCAATTTGTCCTGGGTTGACCCCAATTTTGGCCTAAAATAACTGGACTAAAAACAACAGCAAAGTATTAATTAGATAAAGATTTGAGCAGAGAGGAGGAAGACGAAGCTGGTGGTTCAACAATTTCATAAACGACTCAGACAATTCTTGGATTATTGAAAACGCTAATCTGCGCCTGAAAGTCATGAAAAACCTTCCAGCGACTTTAAGAAAGAAAGATTAGAAATAAAACAGTCCAATAAGCTGGATTAAGTTTTTGTGTGAAAATCAGGACGAGGAGTTTCCTGCCCCCGTGTCGATGACAGACTGCAGAGCCCAGGGTGTCGACACACTGATGACAGGGACACACAGCTACTCATTAACTCTCTCTGTGTGTGTGTGTGTGTGTGTGTGTGTGTGTGTGTGTGGTGACCCCGCCCCCCTGCTCTGGTAGTTTTACAGCCCTGAAGGAAGCAGAGCAGGTTGGAGGGTTTAATCTTTGGCCTGGAGGGTAAAGAGAGAAAGAGAGAGAGAGAGAGAGAGTGTGTGTGTGTGTGTGTGTGTGTGTGTGTGTGTGTGTGTGTGTGTGTGTGTGTGTGTGTGTGTGTGTGCAGCGATGAGGTAGTAAAGTCAGTGTGTAGAAAAGCTGCTTATTAAAAGTTTTCCAACAGACTGTAAACAGTTTCTGCTGGCAAATAACAGACTTGATGGTTTTTTTTTTTTTGTTTGTGTTTAATCTTTTTTTTTTTTTTTTATTTGAATGTAAAGTTTTCATATGAAACTGTTTTTAAAACTTTTCAGACATTCAACTTCCCCCTCTCAAATTCATCACACAGCTGCAGAGGTTATAAGTTAACAATTTATGTGCCCAAATATCAATATGCCTCAACAAAACCTTGTATTTGTATTTTCAGACATCAGATCAGATCTATTGATTGATTGATTTTCTTTTATTTAAGTGTCATGCTTCATTTTCAGAAGCCCAGCCCATATGGACTTACAGCACACTGTGGTACACATTACAAACCATGCTCAGACAACAACAACAACAACAACAACAACAGGAATACACAGTCAAATTCAAATCCAGGCACTTCTAAAATACACCCCTCAAGTTATGCATTAATTAAACAAAATATGCTGCCTTCTATTCCAGGCCTTACAAATCTGCAGTCTTAAATACTTCAGCCTTTAAAGAGCCACTTCAGTTTGTGGCCATCATCGACCCAGAAAACTGACCAAGATCTTACCAAGATTATTTGTCTTATTTCAAGTCAAAAATGTCTTATTCCTAGTCAAAATATCTCATTACTGTTAAAATAAGACATGATCACCTCAGAAGTAACTTGTTTTTAGACAATTGTCTCTTGTTTCAAGTGAAAATTTGCTTGTTTCATTGGCAAAATTTGTTTCTTGTTTCTAGCTAATTTTCACTTATTTCAAGTGAATTTTCACTTTTTCCACTGGCAAATTTTGCCAATGAAACAAGCAAATTTGTCTAAAAACAGTTTATTTCTGAGGTGATCATGTCTTATTTTAAGTGTAATGAGATATTTTGACTAGGAATAAGACATTTTTGACTTGAAATAAGACAAATAATCTTGGTAAGATTTTGAGTTTTTGCAATGAAGAGCTCAGGTTTTTGGTTTTGCACAGCCTCAAACAAAGGGACCCTCAAGTCGTCACACAGGGTGCAATAAAACATAAAATGAAATTCATTCTCAACATCTTTTAAATCACAGACATCACAAATCCTGTTCTCTTCAGGAAGAGCTGTGAACCTCCGTTCTTCAGTGGGCAGGGTGACCTCAGGCTCAGGATCCAAACAGTCCTGAACATAAGATCTGAGCCTGGGCTTCAACATGTTCACATGACAGTGAAGCCCGCTGTGAAGAATATAAGAGAGGTCTGCTTCCCTGAAGATAGAGAGGAGGACTTCCATTATCCAGGGCCTGTGAGCCTCATCCTGAAAACCTTTTTTGTTAACCCTAACCCTCTGGCAGGGAGGAGGTGTTGATGTCACTTTATTCTAATAAATGAGTGAAGTTCAAATCCAGGGGAGCAGAACACAGAACATCCTGTGGTGAGAGGACAGCCTCTCTTAGGACACACACACACACGGATTACTGTTGTTTTTGTTGTTGTTTGTTTTTCGTCTGTTTTCTTGTATGAAAAGACCCAAACTGGACGACCGGGTGACAATAAGCAAATTATTAGAACAGCATCTGTACAGCAGTGAGTCTGTGACAGGCTTTTTCATCTGTACAGGTGATCGACCACTAACTGTGATGTGTGTGTGTGTGTGTGTGTGTGTGTGTGTGTGCGTGCGTGCTCCTCAGACATCGTCCATGAGAATCTGAAGATGGGCTCGGACGGCGAGAGCGACCAGGCGTCAGGAACGTCCTCAGACGAGGTTCAGTCTCCCACCGGCGTCTGTCTGAGGAACCGCGTGCACCGCCGCATCAGCATGGAGGTAACACACACACACACACACATGCACACACACACACACACATAAGAGCCGTGTCGGCGGCCGCCCCGTCGGAGGATCAGACAGTGAAACGGTTCAGTGTGTTTTTTTTTGGGGGGGGGGGGGTGTTTGCTCCGCTCCAGGCCGCCCAGCCGCTCGTTATCTGATCGCACGCCGCTCCGCGTGTGCACGCCGATGAAAACATCACCTTCCCCAGATCGTCTAAAAATAAAAGCCTAAATAACACGGTGGAAAAAAAAGACACTCATGATTGTCAGGGGATGTTTTTCCTCCTCCTTTTTAATCTCGCGGGTGTTTTTCTCTTCTCTCCCTGTTCACTTCTGACCTGCTGCTTAATACCTCAGCTCACAGAGGCTCATGTGGGCTTTTATTTTGAAAAGTCTTAATGAATTCACTTTATTTTCTTTCTTTTTTTCTCTTTTTTTTTTTTTTTTGGTAATTGTTATGGTCATTTTGGTTTTGTTCTTTCTTTTTCTTGTTGTTTTGTTTTTCCCTGATTTCATGTTCAAGTGAACCAGGCGAGTCTGAGCCTGGAGGCAGACTGCCCCCTGCTGGCAGAGGAGGGAACATGACCACAGACACCTTCAGTGATGCTCTCTCTCTCTCTCTCTCTCTCTCTCTCTCTCTCTCTCTCTCACTCTCCTCTGCAGCCCGGCTCGATTAACTTCATTAACTTCACTGTTTCATAATTTAAGCAGCCAGATATCACACATCACGTAACGTAACGTAACGTCGTCCTTTCTGATTTCTCTCACCTGGGCTGAAAAAACACAGAAGAACTTCGTCTCACGCTTTTATTTTTTATTTTTTACATTTAATAACAATACGTTTCACCTTTGAAGAAACTCTTATGAAAATATAAATTAATTTAATCATTGATTTTATTTTTTAGTTTTTGTGTATTTTCATTTTATTTTCACACCTTTATTTTTTATTTTTTACATTTAATAACATATTTCACCTTTGAAGAAACTCTTTTATGAAAATATGAATTGCTTTAATCATTAATTTTATATTTAATTTTTAATGTGTATTTTCATTTGTATTTTTATATTATGTATTATTTATTATATGTATATTCATGTATTTGTCCTGTATATATTTAATGAAGTACATGCAGTACATCATGAATGTGAAGTGAATGTAAAGGCCGGCGGTGTGTGAACGAGTGTGTGAGCTGCTATTAATATGCGTGTGTGTGTGTGTGTCTGTGTGTGTGTGTGTGAGAATAACCTGTAAGTTATCATATTGGTGTTTGTGGTGATGTTTTTTTTTTCTTCTCGCTCTCCCCGCCGCACCGCCATTTTTATTTTTACCTCACATGAGAGGGCGATCGACCTGCTCTCTCTCTCTCTTTCTGACAAGGAGAAGATGAGAGTGGTTATTTTAGACTCTGTGTGTGTGTGTGTGTGTGTGTGTGTGTGTGTGTGTGTGTGGGAGGCATCATGTGTTCGGAGCGCTGTGAGAAAACACATCGTCCGCCTCGATTTCCTCGTTAACGGCGACGTCATCAAAGTTTCCAACGACCTCGTGTTTCTTTTTTTTTTTTTTTTTTTTCTCCTCACACGCTCGGTGCTCTGATCCGCGAGTCGCCATGGAAACAGCCGGTGTGTCCACGATCAGGTTAAGGGATGAGGAGAAAGCCGGTTAGCGCAGGTGGATTTCTGCCGGAGAAACCCGTCACTGTCGCCACGGCAACCCTGAACGTGTTCTGTTTCGTACATTAAGATGCAGATCAGTGTGCTTCATGTGGGAAAAAATTATAGGAGAAAAAATACTACAGGACAAGCAGAAATAAAAATAATAATAAAAAAAACAAATAAGCAACAAAGTACAGAAAACATAAACAAAGTGATGGAAATGAAAATAAAATGAAAAAAACAACAAAAAAGAAAGAAAAGGATGCACAGGAAGCTTAACCTGTTGTTCCTGTATTTTATTTTATTTATTTATTTTTCTTGAGTTTTTTTTCCATAATTCTTACTGTTTTAGTTGGTTTATGGTACTTCAGTGTTTGAATATTTTTTTTATTTTCACATAGTTACCTCCTGTTTGAAATAATTACATTTTTATCTCTAGCTTTTTCTGTATTTTATTGATTTTTTTCACGTTATTTTCACTGTTTTTTACTTTAATTATTTCATTTTTTACCTCCACTTTATTCTGTTTTGTAGCTTTTATTTTTTACACCCAGTTACTCCCTGTTTATAGTAATTGTGTTTCTCTTTTCTGTACTTGGTGACTTTTTACTCAGTTTTTAATCTTTCTGATCATTTTCATTTTTAAATCCCTTGTTTCTGATTTATTTTCTTTTTATTTATGATAATTATTTTTTATTCCTGTTTATTCTCTATGTTGTATTTCTTCTCTTATTATTTTTTCTCATGTAGAGCAAATTGCATTGGATGTTAATGGATGAAAAATGACATATACATAAAATTTGATTTGATATCATGGAATATAACTGTAGGTCTCAATCTTCAACATGTGTGTGTGTGTGTGTGTGTGTGTGTGTGTGTGTGTGTGTGTGTGTGTGTGTGTGTGTGTGTGTGTGTGTGTGTGTGTTGCAGGACCTGAACAAGCGTCTGTCCCTGCCGGCTGACATCCGGATCCCAGACGGTTACCTGGAGAAGCTTCAGCTGAGCAGCCCGCCGTTCGACCAGCCGCTCAGCCGCCGCTCCCGCCGCGCCTCGCTGGTCAGTCTGCGTGTGTGTGTGTGTGTGTGTGTGTGTGTGTTATCTTTTATGGCTCTACGGTGTTCCCATCTCCGTTACCAAACTCCCTCTGCACCGGTTGCCACGGCAACTGGGCCCGGTGTGAGCCTAAGCTGGATTAATGTGGAGTCATGAGCGTCTTGTGCTCACGTCCCGCCTGCAGCCTGTCAGAGCTCCAGCCCCGAACCCCCGACAGAACAAACACACAGCCACAGCCTGCAGGTGGCTCTCAGGTGGGGACACGTGGACCCCTGGTGGTACATTGGAGTACTGCAGGGGGTACATGAGATTTGGAAAAAAAAAAAAAAAAAGAAATATCAGTTATGTACGATTCCTAAAATAATGAGCCACTTCACTGTGAGGGAAGACGAGACAAAAAAAAAACAGAAAACAGAAAGTGGATCAGTGATTGAAGCACAGCAGCGATACAGCCGGAAACAAGGAGGAAGAAGAGAAGAAGAAGCAGAAACAGAAAGAATCAAACCTCCTCAGTGTCAGGTTGTTTCTCACTGACGGAGCTGGACTGACCCTCTGACCACACGAGGGGCTTTTCTACCAAAACAAACTTTTTTTTGTTCTGGTCAGGGGGAACTTGGCTGAAAACATATTTCAAAGGAACATCACTGAAAAAAGTTTAGGAGGCACACAGAGTGCAGTTCAGTGTTTTGTCCATCGGGGGCACTGCTGAGCACCTGCTGCTCAGAAGAACAGATAGTGGGGCTAAACGCTGGAGCTGGGTGATACATCAATCAATAAATAAATAAATTTCAACCAACCAAATTTCCCCCTGGGGACAAATAAAGTATGATTGATTGATTGATTGATTGATAAATAATAAATACATTTTATTTTCAGTTTTGGCTGCTGAAGATGATGAAGACGAGGTCATCGAGATGAAACAAGTTTTGTGTTGTAAATCCACTGATTTAAATGAATGGACTGATCAATGTGTTTGATTCCAGGTATTGATCAGGGACTGGACTGTTGCTGTTATTGTTCCACGGCCCCAGTATTTTTATAGATATTTATTATCAGGCCGTTAACCCGACGTGTCTTATTATCAGACCTTCTTATTTTTGTTTTCTGTTGAATCTCCTCTCTCTGCTCCTCAGTCGGAGATCGGCTTCGGGAAGTTGGAGACGTACATCAAGCTGGACAAGCTGGGAGAGGTGAGGACTCTTATTTTCTCGACTTGATGTATTTCCTGTTGAAACGGGATGTTTTGGGGCGGGACGCGGCGCGGGGAAGAAAAAAAACAGCAGGACAGACCAAAACAAACTCGAATCCAACAGGATGGTCAGTCGGGGAGTTTTATTTTGAAGGGACAGGAGGCTGAGAGAGGACGTGTAAAGACGTGTGAAAGTTTTATTGGTTGAAATTTTAATTTAATTTTTAAGATTTTACAGGAAGTAGAGGTCACGTGAGGTCATGTCAGGGGCACTTTAGATTTTAATTTCCCAGTCCGATCTCAGTCCTGTTTCCTCACTTTGTGTGAACTGGCCTTGTGTGTTGCGTTCAGGGAACCTACGCCACCGTGTTCAAAGGCCGCAGTAAGCTGACCGACAACCTGGTGGCGCTGAAGGAGATCCGCCTGGAGCACGAGGAAGGAGCGCCGTGCACCGCCATCAGAGAGGGTGAGTGTGTGTGTGTGAGTGTGTGTGTGTGTGTGTGTGTGTGTGTGTGTATTTTAAACTCCCATCCTCAGAAATATCTTATCAGACAGGGTGTGTGTGTTGTCTGGTGTTCACTATTATGAAAACGTCTTTTTTACAGAACATAATGCTGAAAAAGATGCTTTGGAAAATTTATATATGAATATTTGATCCTTTTTCCTAATGCATAATATGCTAATATACAATATTTATATGTAGAATTTTTTCTTAATTTAACTTAATTTAAAATGGTTAGCGATAGAGCGGTATCAGACAGTACTGATGTTAATTTAGCTATTTATTTATTCTTTATTTTCTCAGTGTTCGTTTCTAGAATTGGTTGCAGTGTTTTAATGTTGAATATTCTTCAATAAAGTTATTTGTTTAAGAAGGCAGCCTTCTGAGGACCTTTATGCATCGTCATATCCCTGCAGAGTCCACACAGAAAAAGGTTTATTTTTTTCATTCCAGATCAGAAATTCACTGTATCAGCTGCCGTATCGGTAATCTATGGATTTTTTCTTCTAAAATGTGTATCCATCTCAAAAATCTCAAATCGGTCAGACACTAAAAATGAGGCTGAGATGAGGCGTTGATTTGGCAGAAGCTTGATGGGACACCGATAAATAGTCCTGTATCTTTCCTCAAATGAAAAGTGAAACTGTTTTTGTGTGTGTGTGTGTGTGTGTGTGTGTGTGTGTGTGTGTGTGTTCAGTGTCGTTACTGAAGGACCTGAAGCACGCCAACATCGTGACGCTACACGACATCGTCCACACAGACAAGAGCCTCACACTCGTCTTCGAGTACCTGGTGAGTCTGCCTGCGCCCGCAGTGCATTGTGGGCTTTGTAGTTCATTTGGACAGCTGGTTTGGTTTGGTTTGGTTTGTTGGTGTGTGACGCTGTCGTCTCTGTGCAGGACAAAGACCTGAAGCAGTACATGGACGACTGTGGGAACATCATGAGCATGCACAACGTCAAGGTGAGGAGGTTCCCTTCAGCGTCACCTGGCAAACATGTGAAATAAGTGTGGGTGATGAGAACCACGTAGACTCAACCATCCTATAGCACACTTATTCCCACATGTGTCAGTTGAGTCTACAGGGTCCTCACTTCAGTTTTAGTGTAATGCCCCTTTAAAAGCATGCAGTGTGCAGCGTGTTCTCTCCTCCTTTTCTAACTGCATGGAAAAGATCCCAGCTAACACAGTTACTGTTTGGAAAAAGGAGCTCAGGCACTCCATGTTTTAAAGTTTTCTACTGCAGTATTTCTACTGCAGTCAGAGACCAGCAGAGGAGCAGTACTTCTACTGGAGCAGCAGTTTGTAGTTACTCTGTCCACTGCTGACTTTTATGTCCTTTTGTGGCATGTTGAGTTTCATTCTGTGTTTTTTTTCTGTGTGTTTGCAGGTGTTCCTGTTCCAGATCCTGCGAGGCCTGGCGTACTGTCACAAGAGGAAAGTCCTGCACCGAGACCTGAAGCCCCAGAACCTCCTCATCAACGAGAGAGGGGAGCTCAAACTGGCCGATTTTGGTAAGAAAACGGCGCCGCTGAGAGTTGGGGGGGGGGGTCTGGTGTCCCAGAGCTGATCTGGGTTTAGTTCAGTGTTGTAATGTAACGAAGTACAAATACTTCGTTACTGTACTTAAGTAGAATTTTCACATATCTGTACTTTACTTCGTTATTTATATTTCTGACAACTTTTACTTTTACTCCACTACATTTCCGAAATAAAATGTGTACTTTTACTCCGATACATTTCTCTTAACCACCTTCGTTACTCGTTACTTCAAAATAAAAGTTGAGTTGGTGACGTAATTCCTGTTTGTTATCGTTTCAACCGCGGCTGCCAAGTGCGAAGAAGAAGCTCCGCCACCGGACACAGTGGGTAACCGGCTGCTCATATATGAATCGCCGCAGGCTTTCTATGTTTTTTCGTCAGCATCTTTGTGATTTTTTGTGCATTCGTTCGTGAGTGCTAAAGGAGTCGGTCTTTAATTTGCGGTTGCCGTCGTTCGCCCTGCGTCCCATATGAAGCTGCACGTCAAACCAGACTTTACAGACAAGCCCCCAAGGTGTGTTTGAACTTCGTGCCTGAAAGTGCTTCATCTTCTGGCAGTCTGCCTCGGTTATGGCTTGGTGGTGGGAAGATTTGTCACGTCCTTCTCGGCGGAGTTTCTTTACCACACTGGTGAAAACATTGTTGCTGGTGGTGAATTCAGCGTCTTTTAACAGACACCAAGCAGCTCCTCCAACCACTCATCCAGGCTCAGGCCACCCAGCAAATCAAAATTCACCACAAAGTCTGACATTTTGTTTACAAAAGTCTTGAAACAAATGTGATCTAACGAGTAAGTGGAGCGCAGAGTAGTTGGTTGCTAGGCAACGCTATGTCCGTTTACACTGGCGCAGGGATATTTTGTGCTGCGGTCTGCCAGCGGGTTACACTGATTTTACAACGGCATGGAACGCGGCTCAGCCAATCACATTTAAGGATGGGAAGCAGCCGTTTTATAATTCAAATAATAACTCGCGCTCGTGACAGCTGTGTTGTTGCCAAGTTCAGTTTGTCCAAACAGGGAGGCTGAGAGACAGAGAGATGTTGATGGTGACAGAAGTTTAACAGTAATGTTAAAAAGTTGAAGCTTTTTTCTCCTGTACCCGGATTGCTTTTACTGTAAGGAAGCCACAATAAATTCATTATCAAAATTCTAACCGCTCACTTTGTTTAAATACTTTTACTTTTACTTCTAATACTTAAGTACAGAAAATATCAGAAAATTACTTTTGATACTTAAGTACAATAAATGTCAGGTACTTTAAGACTTTTACTCAAGTAATATTCTAAAAGGTGACTTTAACTTCTACCAAAGTCATTTTCTGGTGAGATACTTGTACTTTTACTTAAGTATCACTTTCAAATACTTTATACAAGACTGGTTTAGTTCGATATAGAGACGTGTTTCCTTTGAGGTCCTGAGTAGAGGTGACATCGGCGGTGACCCTCCTATTATGTTCGGGGTCAATTTGACCCCAGCCAATGTTTAACGTCTCTAAATAAAATGAATGATTAACATCATTTTTTTTGCTTCATATTTAATGAGTGTTCCTAATGTAATGGGCACTACCGGGTAAACATGAAATTCACATGATGATATGTTTTCAATGTCCTGTACACACTTTGTAACGTATCGGTTATAAATAACAAAAATCTGTACTTAGAAATAATATAAAGCCATTAAAACGCCAAAAATTTAAATTTCTTTCCAATTGTAGGTCAATCAGTGAGGTTTTATGGTGATTTGAATATTTTTCCATAGTGGCGTAACAGGAATACTGGATGTATAAGTGTGTGTGTGGGTTATGTTTTATTTAAAGGGCTGTTTAGGTCATCAACAAAGAAACATAAGGTACCTGACACATAAACTTTAATAACAATTTTAGTTATAATAATTTCGTGGAAGTTTAAACTGCAGGGGTCAAATTGACCTCAAACATAAAAGATGTTCAAAAATGTGAACATAACAGGAGGGTTAAAAGTAAATTAAACATAAAAGAAAACAAATGATAAAAACATTGCATATACATAAAATCACAAAAACTTGTACTTGCATGTACACAGAAAATTTAGAACATGTCGAATCCTTGACGATAAATAATCCCAACAGCAGCCACTTCTTCACTTTGGCTTTTCAAACTGTTGATTTAGGTTCACACTTTATACCAACCTCTGTGAAGTCACACACTACATCTCTGCTGTGTGTGTGTGTGTGTGTGTGTGTGTGTGTGTGTGTGTGTGTGTGTGTGTGTCCGGCAGGCCTGGCGAGGGCCAAGTCCGTCCCGACGAAGACGTACTCTAACGAGGTGGTGACCCTGTGGTACCGGCCCCCGGACGTCCTGCTGGGCTCCTCCGAGTACTCCACCCAGATCGACATGTGGTACGCACGCCTACCCACGATGCACCTGCACTGTGGGCGGGGCATCGCATCAGACACTCAGTCATCACTGGTGGAAATCCTCTTGTTACTGCTGTTGCAACTACTGGGCCTGTACCAGTCAAAGTACTAATGCTACTAGTATTACTACTGCTGCTGCCATGACTATTACTCTCACTACTATTACCACTACTACTACTACTACTACTATTATCACTACTACTACTACTACTACTACTACTATTATCACTACTACTACTACTACTACTACTATTACCACTACTACTACTACTACTACTATTATCACTACTACTACTACTACTACTACTACTATTATCACTACTACTACTACTACTACTACTACTACCACTACTACTATTACCACTACTACTATTACCACTACCACTACTACAACTACTACTACTATTATTACTACTACTACTACTACTACTACTATTACCACTACTACTACTACTATTACCACTACTACTATTATTACTACTACTTCTACTACTACTACTATTACTATTACTACTACTACTACTATTACTACTACTACTATTATTACTACTACTGCTATTATTACTACAACTACTACTATTCTTACTTCCGCTACTACTGCTGCCACTACTATTACTGTTACTACTTTTACTATTACTACTACTACTGCTAGTACTACTTGTACTACTGTCACTACTACTACTATTACTGTTACTACTACTACCGCTACTGGTACTACTTTTAATACCACAACTATTACTTTTACTACTATTACCGTTACTTTTACTACTACTACTACTACTACTACTACTACTATTACTTTTACTACTTTCATATTTGCTATTTTTACTACTACTACCATTACTTTTATTACATTTGCTACTTTTACTACTACAATGATTATTTTTTACTTATATTGCTATTATTGTTATTACTTTTACTATTTTTCTACTACTACTGTTACTTTTAAAACCTTTACCTTTACTACTTTTACTACCACAATGATTACTTTTTACTTATATTGCTATAATTATTACTACTTTTACTATTCTTTTTACTACTACTACTGTTACTTTTAATACCTTTACCTTTACCACTTTTACTACTACTATGATTACTTTTACTACTATCACTCTTATTGTCACTACTTTTACTACTGATACTATTACTACTTACTTACTGCTTTCACTATTACTTTTACCAATATTACTATTATTATGACTTTGCTCCTTCTACTACTGCCACTATTACTTTTACTACTTTTACTACTAAGATTTTTACCACCACTACTGTTACTGTCACTACTTTGCTGCAGCTACTTTTAATTTTATTACTACTACAGCTACTACCAGTGTTACTGCTACTGCTACTTTGAGTACTAGTATTACTGCTACTGTTCCTACTACAACTACTATTACTACTAGTAACACTTTTATTGTTAGTACTGCAGCTGCTGGCATGTATTGTGTTTTGAAGTGAGACCGCTCTCATGCTGTGTGTGTGCGTGCGTGTGTGTGTGTGTGTGTGTGTGTGTGTGTGTGTGTGTGTGTGTGTGCAGGGGTGTTGGCTGTATATTCTATGAGATGGCTGCAGGTCGGCCGCTGTTCCCCGGCTCCACGGTGGAGGACGAGCTGCACCTCATATTCAGGTTACTGGGTGAGTCACAGCAAAACAAAACAAAAACACGCCGCCGCGCCTCTGATTGGCCGATTGAGCCGAGCGCGTCGACGCGGCGTCTGATTGGCTGTCGTCCTCTGACTCAGGCACGCCGACGGAGGACAACTGGCCGGGAATCTCGTCCATCGAAGAATTTAAATCGTACAACTTTCCCAAATACAAACCACAGCCGTTCATCAACCACGCGCCCAGGTACTCTGTGTGTGTGTGTGTGTGTGTGTGTGTGTGTGTGTGTGTGTGTCTGTGTGTGTGTGTGTGTGTGTGTGTGTGTGTGTGTGTGTTTACATACATGTTTGTTTTATCTGTGTCTGTATGAGTGTGTCCAGTGCCTCCTAAATCCAGCTCTCTCTCTCTCTCTCTCTCTCTCTCCTGTTCTCTCTTTATGTCGCTCGGCCATTTGTTGCAAAGACACTCCCATTTGTTTTGCATTAGTGTAGATGTGTGTGTGTGTGTGTGTGTGTGTGCGTGTGTGCGTGTGAGTTTGTGTGTGTGTGCGTGCGTGGGCGCCCTGGGCAGGAAATCCTGTGCCATTTTAGAGGGCTGGCTGTCCACTTCCTTCCTCCCATGATGCCTTGCTGCAGGCTGACAGTAACCGTGTTCTTCCTGTTGTGTTTAGGCTGGACGCTGAAGGCAGCGAGCTGCTGCTGGCCTTCCTCAAGGTTGGTGTCCACACCTCCTCCTCCTCCTCCTCCTCCTCCTCCTCCTCCTTTTATTCTGTTTCTCTTCAAGCACTTTGATGCCACAAATAACCTCAATCATGATAAAAATAACAAAAACAACCTATTTTCAGTACTGCGTAGTTCTTCCCTGTTATTACATTATTATGAATATTCTTACAGTTAACAATATTATTATGTTAGTTGCAGTGTAGGAATGAGTGTTTATTTATTTTAAAAATGCATAGTATTATTAGTACATGTAGTGGAGCACATTTTACTAGTAATGGACATTTTTAAATGAACATTCTCCAAGAAAAAATATTTTAATTAATTAATTAATTAATTAATTAAAATGTATTTTACTTTCTCAATACATTACATTAAATTAAAAATGCGGTTATAAATAAAATTCATGTTCTACTGCTGTTTTGTCATCAGTAGTAGTATTAGTAGTATTAGTAGTGGTTGCATAGTGACAGTTGCAGTACCTGTTGTAAACAGCAGGGGGCACTGTGACCTGCTCGTCACAGAGCTCCGGCTCAGTTTGTTGTTGTTGATGTTTGTGATGTTGTGTTGTTTTGTGAGAAGCTGTTCAGTTCAGTCACACTGTTAGAGAGAGTTTGGTTTGGACTGTCACTTTATTTCTGTAACACTTTAAAAAACACAACAGGTCGAAAACGCTTCACAAAAAATAAAAATACAGTAAAATAATATGAAATCAAACAGACAAAACTTAAAAAAAATAAAATGAAGTAAAAGAAGACAGAGTGAGTGAGTGAATAGTTAAAGATTAAAACTGATAGAAACACAATAAAAAAATGACACACACACGATGATGTCATCAGGCATCACGTCAGTTGTTTGTGTGTTTATGGTTGTTGTTGTTTTGTTGTTTCCTGTGTGTCGCTGCAGTACGAGTCCAAGAAGAGGATTTCAGCCGAGGAGGCCATGAAACACTCGTACTTCAAACACCTCGGCATCCGAGTCCACACACTGCCAGAGAGTGAGTGCTGTGTGTGTGTGTGTGTGTGTGTGTGTGTGTGGGTGTGTGTGTGTGTGGGGAGGGGGGGGGGGGGGGGTCTAGTCTCCTGGGTGTGATGTGAGTCCCGTGGATTGGGTCTCTGCTTTCACTTTCACAGCAGAACAGCTCTCAGAATAAAAAAAAAACAAAAAAACACTTTTGGCACAGAAAGCAGCACAAACAAAGAGGATTATCGCCATAGCAACAACAACAAGATACCAGTTCCCATTTTTTGAGGAAATTCTTTTGTCTTTGTTGTTGTTATGTTCCTTTTTCAACTGGAAAGTAGATCCGGCCAGTCGCGTCTGCAGGAAACTAAAACACTGTAACCCTGACCCTCCTGAAAAAAAAAAAAAAAAAAAACGTGATTACTTTTCTTGCGTTATGTTTTTGCTGGTAAACAAACTTCACGCTGCGCAGAGCGTCCGAGGCCTGTCCTGATTTCAGAAGGAAAATCCTGCCGAGCTGAAACCCAGCTGGTCTCAGGCCTGCCAGCCCGCATATTACAGCGCCACGCCGTGATTTGATTGGCAGGCAGGAGGCGGGGCTAATTAAACACAAGAGAGCCAATCAAAAACAGGCGGGCCAAAAGACGCAGAGCAGCAGAATCAGGGTTACATCATCAGATGTAAACAAAAATATATTGCAGTATATTTGAAAATATCATGTGATCTATGAGATAATACATTTCCATATATGGAAACTAGTCTTTATATTTTCCAATATATTGCAATATCTGAAATGTGCAGTTACTTATTTATTATTCCATGTAGTAAAATATATTGATGCAATATATATAAATGTATTGCATTATATGTTTCACCAATATATTATTCCACGTATTGCTAAGACATTTTCAAATACATAACATATAAATTTATTGTTATTCCATATATTAAATGTAATATATTGTAATATATTTCATGTTATATTTTGGTAAATACATTTTCTTTCCGTAAGGGCTACCCCGTTTGAAATCACCAACACTTTGATGAATAGCTGTTATATATTTACATTTTGTTTCTCAGTAGCTGCAGGTTGAGGTTTGCTCTGCGTCTCCTTCTGTGTTCCAGACATTTCCATCTTCACGCTGAAGGAGGTGCAGCTGCAGAGAGACCCGGGCTACAGGAACAACTCCTACCCAGAGTCAGGTGGGTCTCCTCACCTGCACACACCTCCACACCTGTGCCGTCACAAGTCACCTTCAGGTTCAGCTCGAACACGCCACCTTCAGGTTCAGCTCGAACACGCCACCTTCAGGTTCAGCTCGAACGCGCCACCTTCAGGTTGACCTCGAACACGTCACATTCAGGTTGACCTCGAACACGCCACCTTCAGGTTCAGCTCGAACGCGCCACCTTCAGGTTCAGCTCGAACGCGCCACCTTCAGGTTCAGCTCGAACGCGCCACCTTCAGGCTCAGCTCGAACGCGCCACCTTCGGGTTGACCTCGAACGCGCCACCTTCGGGTTCAGCTCGAACGCGCCACCTTCAGGTTCAGCTCGAACGCGCCACCTTCAGGTTGACCTCGAACGCACCACCTTCAGGTTCAGCTCGAACGCGCCACCTTCAGGTTCAGCTCGAACACGCCACCTTCAGGTTCAGCTCGAACGCGCCACCTTCAGGTTGACCTCGAACGCGCCACCTTCAGGTTGACCTCGAACACGCCACCTTCAGGTTCAGCTCAAACGCGCCACCTTCAGGTTGACCTCGAACGCGCCACCTTCAGGTTGACCTCGAACGCGCCACCTTCAGGTTCAGCTCGAACACGCCACCTTCAGGTTCAGCTCGAACACGCCACCTTCAGGTTCAGCTCGAACACGCCACCTTCAGGTTGACCTCGAACACGCCACCTTCAGGCTCAGCTCGAACACGCCACCTTCAGGTTCAGCTCGAACACGCCACCTTCAGGTTGACCTCGAACGCGCCACCTTCAGGTTCAGCTCGAACACGCCACCTTCAGGTTCAGCTCGAACACGCCACCTTCAGGTTCAGCTCGAACGCGCCACCTTCAGGCTCAGCTCGAACACGCCACCTTCAGGTTCAGCTCGAACACGCCACCTTCAGGTTGACCTCGAACACGCCACCTTCAGGTTCAGCTCGAACACGCCACCTTCAGGTTGACCTCGAACGCGCCACCTTCAGGTTCAGCTCGAACGCGCCACCTTCAGGTTGACCTCGAACGCGCCACCTTCAGGTTCAGCTCGAACGCGCCACCTTCAGGTTGACCTCGAACGCGCCACCTTCAGGTTCAGCTCGAACGCGCCACCTTCAGGTTCAGCTCGAACACGCCACCTTCAGGTTCAGCTCGAACGCGCCACCTTCAGGTTCAGCTCGAACACGCCACCTTCAGGTTGACCTCGAACGCGCCACCTTCAGGAAACAGCTTCCCAAAGTGGGCGGGGCCACAGGAAACAGCTTCCCAAAGTGGGCGGAGTCACAGGAAGCATCTTCCCAGTTTGGAATTTAACTTCTGACCCACAGAGGACCGCAGGGTTGTGTTACTGTCTGAGAAATCACATTTTTCATCGAAATGCCACCAAATACTACAGTACCCATGAGCCTCGGCGACTGTTGCTATGGTGACGACGCCAACTGCATCCACAGCTGCTGACCGGATGCAGCACGTGTGTGTGTGTGTGTGTGTGTGTGTGTGTGTGTGTGTGTGTGTGTGTGTAGAGTCGACTCGAGGCTACAAAGCTCAACTTCACTAGCGGCGACAGAACCTGAAGCCCTGTGATTGGCTGTTTCTTGAAGCAGTGCATCATGGGACTCGTAGTTGACCTGTTAATTCCTTATGAGCACCGCCGCAGATCAGTTTTGTGCAAAGTCTGTTTTTTAATTTGCAAAGCGCCGTGCGACTTTATACATCAGGTTTAGCATTTTATACAAATTCCAGTTCACTGCAGAGAGGAAATACTCTGTTTTCCAAAAATCAAATGATTGATTTCTGTTGATTTATTGATTTTAAATTCATCTTTTTTTTGTCTCTTTGCAGGAAACAGTAAGATCAGCAGGAGGCAGAGCATGCTCTTCTAGACCCGGAGGCCCCGCCCTTCATCATCACCCCCCCCACACACACACCCCCTCCTCGCATGAGCCCACCTCCCCTCAGACTGACCAACCCCCCCACCACACACACACACACACACACACACACTCACACACACACACACACACACACACACACACACACACACACACACTGGCCCCTCTGGCTTTGGTTCGGGGTTTGATATTTGGAGACTGTTTTATTTATTGGGGGGGAATTTGCTGCTAAACTACTACTGTCTGTATTTAACATGCGTGTGCGTGTGTGTGTGTGTGTGTGTGTGTGTGTGTGCGTGCGTGCGTGACGTTGTGGACTGGAGCCGACCAGTCGATGCGGTGACTGTTGGTTTTTATTTGTTTTGTTTTGTTTTTTTGTTTAAATCTGATCCCACTGATGTTGATGTCGACGCTGTGATGCAAAGTCGTCGTGCTCGCCGCCGCCGCCGCCGCCGCCACACTCGGAGACCGAAAGCTCTCCTCTCCGTGGATTTTTTTAAAAATATAAATATCTATATATATGCGGAGGTGTCTCTCTCTCTCTCTCTTCTTGTTTTTTTTCCTCGGCTGAATTCGGCGATGGAGCGACAGCCTGGAATGCGGCGGCGTCCGAGTCGTGAAACATTTCAACTGGAGGTCGAGGCGGGGAGCGGGGCGGGGCGGGGGGCGGGGCCAATGAAGATCAGAGTCCAGCCATGTTGGGAGAACTTAAATGCACCTTCAGCTTTTACTGTTTTTATTTTTTTTCGACCAGCAGTTTGTTTTTTGGCTCATTCTGGCGAGGATAAAGATAGGACTGTATTTGGGGAATATGAGGGGGGGGCGGGGTTTCTCCATAGGACATTTCCGGGCCTCCCCAAAAATCCCCCCCTCCCCCTCTGGATGCCAGTGTGTGAGGGGAACCTGAGCGGGGCGACGGAGGAGGAGAAACACGGAGCGGCTCGACAGGAAGTCACGGGACGTCCCACAGGAAGCCGCCCCCCTGCTCCCTCCCGCCCCGAGAACGCTCACCCGCCCGGACTTCAGTGCTTTCTGTTTTTTTTATTTTGTTGGTTTATTTTTTATTTTTTTATGCAAGCTACACGTCCTCTCTCTCTCTCTCTCTCTCTCTCTCTCTCTCTCTCTCTCTCTCTCTCTTTGCACTTCGCTCCGTGGTTTTGGAATCAGGGACGGCGCGAGCAGCAGCCCAGGGGGCGGAGTTTACCCGACAGTATTAAAGACGTGTTCTCTCGTGTCTGTGACCTTTGACCTCCTCTCCTTGTGAAGCACAGTGTCAGTGTGGCATGTTCCCGCCTCTCTGAGGAGCTCAACGAACTTCAAAACAACAACAACAACAACAACAACAACAACAGAACGGGTTGTTTGC
The DNA here is from genome assembly GCF_902150065.1 of Myripristis murdjan. NCBI lineage: Eukaryota > Metazoa > Chordata > Actinopteri > Holocentriformes > Holocentridae > Myripristis > Myripristis murdjan. The sequence continues at coordinate 25,596,231 of NC_044002.1, read as the reverse complement.
GCTGCGCTCTCTGTCCTGCGTTTGTACAAGAAAGAAAAAAAAAAACACAAAAAGATTTCAAATTGAAATGTTGATCTAACAGGCCGCTGTGTCGTCTGCAACTGACAGCGACGCCACAGACCAAGCCGATGTCGAAGTGCCACTTTTTACCGCGCGGGGCTTCGATTAAAGGAAAAATCCACCCAAAAGTGATTTACACACAGAACGACATCAGAAAAAAAAAAAAAAAAAGTTTCAGGATCTAAAACATGAGGTCAGGTTTTGGTGTCAGACCCTCACAATCCAAGAGCCGACGTTCAACAATCAGACACACTGCAAAAAGTCAAAATCTTACCAAGATTATTTGTCTTATTTCAAGTAAAAATGTCTCATTACACTTAAAATAAGACATGATCACCTCAGAAGTAACTTGTTTTTAGACAATTGTCTCTTGTTTCAAGTGAAAATTTACTTGAAACAAGTGAAAATTAGTCATTTCTGAGCTGATCATGTCGTATTTTAAGTGTAATGAGATATTTTGACTAGAAATAAGACATTTTTACTTGAAATAAGACAAATAATCTTGGTAAGATTTTGACTTTTTGCAGTGCAGGAGCAGCACATAGACCAGAATGCACTGCTGCAGCCTCCATAGACCAGAATGCACTGCTGCAGCAACAGGTTGAGAGATTTTTCAGCGTAAGGGGAAAGACGTTTCTCCCTCGCCTGGAAAAACTCTTGTTCCTACTGATTTTATCACAGTTTTTTTTTTATTTATTTATTTTTTTCTCACAGTTTCTTCACTCGCACAAGTTGCCATTCCTCCTTATGGGCTGTAGAAAGGCATTCTGGGAAATGTGCGAAATCATAACCTGCAGTGGACGGGGAGGGAAAGCAGGTTCACTAAAAGTTAAATCGCAAAGAGGATTATGACAAAAAAAAAAAACAAAACAACAAGTCCTGGTACACCTTTTTTTTTTTTTTTTTTTTTAGAGGAAATTAATCGTCTCTGTTCTTGAGTTGGAAAGATAGATAGATAGATGATAGATAGATATACTTTATTGATCCCAACCAGGGAAAGTAGATCCGGCAGGTAAAACGTCCACATTGTAACCTTACGCCAGGAGGAAACGCCCCGACAGTACTTTCACAAATAATTAGAATTACACAGAAACAAAGTGGGAACCGGGACTTGTTGTTGTTTATATTGTCATGATCTTCTTTGTTGGTGTTATTTTGGAGCGGATTTTTCCTTTAATGTCGCCTTCGTGCTCCACAACCGAGAGGAAAAATTTGGACAAATCAAACACACAGAACAATCGGAACAATCTGAGCTCTACTGTTTGCCTCGTAAGGAAAAAAAAAACCTAAATGCAGGATGAAAATATGAACGTAACAACTTCCCATTAATATAATAAGCGATTAACATGATAACAGTTTTCTACTCAGAGTGTGATAATCCTGTTAACGTAATGTATTTCCTACCATGTACAGTATGTGACGGACCATTAATGCAGTAACTTTGCTCCTGTCAGAATCATAAATCTGATATTGCTGGGTTTGATTACATTTACAAGCTGGGTGACATTTTAAAAAAGAGAAAGAAAAATGTCATAACTAATGTAAGTTATCAGTAAACTCTGTATGCAGCTGTTGGTAAAGTGAAATGTGTGTGAATATGAACCCAGTAATATCCTGATGATGAAACAGGAAAAAAGTATGTTAATCTTAGGCAGCTTTTATTACATTAACAGGAAGTGCAGGCCATCATGTGTAAAGATTAAGGATTATTTAGGAAAACGTGCACAAGCGTGTTCAGATTAGTGGGAAGTTATTACACCAAGTGGATTTCCACATCGGCTGCCTGGGTGTTGTTATTGTAATACTGTACTTTTTCAACTGTATGAATGACCTGAGGTTACCTGAACGTGTCAGAGTGTGTGTGTGTGTGTGTGTGTGTGTGTGTGTGTGCGTGTGCGCGCGCGCCTGGTGCATGGAAGGCCTGCTGTGTTGTGACTCGACCTCTCTGAAACACTGAGCTGCCGGTGAACAGTTGGCGTGTGACTCTTTTTACTGGAACTATTTATTTCTCATAACCATCAGAAGTAAATTTAGTCTGTTTCATAAAAAAAAAAAAAAACATGCAGCTTGTCTTTTATTTGTCAGTGAGGAAGTGTGTGTGTGTGTGTGTGTGTGGTTAAAAAATAACTGCAGAAAATACTGAAGAGAACACAACAAACCTCTCCTTCCACATATGGATATTATAAAGCTATCATAGGAAATATCACTGAGTTTAATAAGATCAATATTCCCTATAGCAGTAATATAGAGAAATAAAGAAATAAAGAGAAATGCTATAAGAACATTATAGGAATATTACAGCATTGCTATAGCAAGAAAGTATAAATAATAAATGATAACTAATAAAACATGGAAAGGCCTTGTAGGTGCTAGAGAGACTATAAATCACCACAGCATTATCATTATCATTATGTTACTTATTATAGTGATAGTACATAAAAATACCCATTAGTTTGTTAAAGTCACTATAAATTAAAGGAACTACCTGAAGTAGTTTTCCTCACACACACACACACACACAACACAGATCTATACGTCTGAACAGCAATCAATGCTTTATTTTATTCCAAAATTCTCAACCCCCAATAACAAGCAAATCAAAGAGAATACAACTTTTATCAATTCCTCTATTAAAAAAATAACCAAAAGCCATTTTTATAAAAAGCTTTTGTGCGATATTGATGTGGAGTTTTGTCTTTTTAAAAAAAAAAAAAAAAAAAAAAACGATTTAAAGCTTAATACATTTACTCTGACATTATATATAAGGCACAGCCGGTACAGGGCAAAAAACAAGCACAGTGCATGATATAAAATATAAAATATAAAACCATGTGGAGGGGAAGGAAAATACAAACAAGTTCACAGCCTCAGTTACACAAAGCAAAACAAAACGACAGCCAGAGCGTTTCTCTGCTGGCAGACGCTCTGCCAGGGGTCGAGGCCGATTCACGGCTCTGCGCTGAAATGCTAAGAGAACGTGACACGAGACAGGAGACAGGTGACAGGTGACAGGTAAGGGGAGACGGGTGACAGGTGAGTGTACATAGAGCGAAGCAAGGCCACACGCGCTGTGATTGGTCCACTTGTCCACATTATGTTTCCTCCCAGGTGTTTCTGTCGGCTTCCTCTGACGGTGAGGACGACACGGAGAGGCACGCCGTTTCACCGTTCATCAGCGTGACTGGAAATTTATTGCAGATATGTGTACTTAGACTATGACTGGTCATGATTCCAGTTTCAGATGTTTAACACTGAATTCTTACTGGTCATAATTCCAATTCAAGATGCAGGGCTTGACCGCAACAACTACCTGGTCGTCATCTGCAAACATGTTGAGAAACTGACGGCCACTTCTTGGCCTTCGGTTGCCATCAGTGACAACCATCAGCATCCCAAAATTAAATGGAAAAACAAATGAAAAATTAAAAAATGTTTGACTAAACGGTTTGACTAAAGGCTCATTTATGCTGCTTATCGTACGGAAATAAATTTGTCTGTTTCAAACGATGTAACCGTCACCGCCCTCGTGCCGCCTTTACATCAACAAATCCACTAGAGGGCAGCGCAGAGCCCAAAGTGTCTGCCAGCAACAAACATGGCGGTGGTGGAGAAGGTCGTAATCATGGAGCTGCTACAAAGAGGCAGAAGAGGAGGTGATGTTGGTGAGGTCATTGAATGCATCACCACAGGAGGACGGCGGTCTGTGAGGTCATTAAACGCATCGCCGTTGAGCATAAATGAGCCTTAGCCTGTCAACATCACCAACAAATGTGCATTTCGATTCATGTGACAAAGAGCCAGACGAATCCCAACCAAAAACAACAAAGGAAACGTGTGAAGTCTTTGGGGAATGAAAGCATCTCGGAGCTGGACAGGAAATTGTTTGTTTACTGTAGGCCTGATGAGGCTCAACGTTCTTTTACGCCATATTTTAATTATTACGCTGATGTGTCACTGCATAGCATTTCATTTACTCAAAGAATGAGGTGACAAAAAATGGCAACTGTATTTTAAATGTCGGCAACCAAGTCTCAGACGTGCGGACGGTGGAAACCCCATGACGCTGCCACCCGGCGTCTTAGCGCTCAGAGCTCGCACAGACGCCCTGAACAGCCACAGCACAGCCATGAAGCCACCCTTCAGTCAGGGCTTCATCTCAGGCCGCCATTTTGGCTCAAACAGCGGACGTCTGGAGGAATTTACACACAAAGCCAGCCACACTCCTCCACCAGGGTACTAGCGGCTAGGCTAATGTGGCTAATGTGATTTTATATTTTTTTTTAATAGATGTGGATGGAAAACATCTTGTGTGCTTGTCAGCGTTTACCAAATTACATTTCCCATAAAATGGCTGTGCTTTACACCAAGCCAAACACCTGAAGCTACGCTAACGTTACAGCATTTTTGCCGTAACGTTAGCTAATAGGATTACTAGCGAGCATTTCACTATGGGAACCACCGGCTATATGTTGTTTTGATTGATTTACATGTAAGGGTCTCAATTTTGAGTTTATTTCCTGTGTTATTTATCTGCAGTAATTTAGCAGTGGTAGAGCTAATGTGGCTAATGTGATGTCTTGTGTACTTAGAAGGGTTGACCAAACTACATTTCCCATGGACTCTCTTCACTGTCACTAAAGTATTTGCGCCTTTTTTTGTTTTTGTTTGTAGTTTTTTTATAATGCATTCAAGTTTGCTCTGACCCAGAAATCTCAATGTACGCTAACGTTACTCACTACATCTTTAGCTGCTAATAAATCTAGAACACATTTCACAACAGGAACCATACATTTTGTTTTGACTTATTTACATGTAATAGTCGCAATTTTCAAGTTATCACTACTTTCGTGTGTTATTTAGTTGTAGTTCTAGTTGGATATATCGGAGCTTTCACAAAAATTTGAGATTCTGAAAAGTTGGATGTGGATTTGAAAGGTGTTTGTAAGTCGGATAATGGTACTTAGTTAACGGTACTGGTATACCAAATAACGTAAACGTGGCATTAGCTACAATTAGCAACTAGCCAAGCAAAACTACCAAGCCGAGCTTAATGATCCACCTGCAAAATGGCCATGTTTTTTTTTTTCTTGCTCGTGTAATTTACCCAGTTAGAGTGAATATTGAGTCAAATTTACTCCATGAGGTAGCTGGTGCTGTCGCTAAGCTAACCGTGGAAACATGTCCTACCCAGGTGTTTGTTGTTTGAGCCGAAGGTGACACTACCTGAGAGGAGTTTGGGCTGGGACAAAGTTAAAAAAACAAACAAACAAACATAAAGTACTGAAATATTAACATGTATGACACTGCACCCACCCACTGAGGTTCACACCCCGTCGGATGAGATGACTGAGAAAACAGTAAAGATAAAGGTGACTGACAGATTGTCAATATATCGGACATCCGATATCAGCTTTCGTTTGGTTCTCGGATGAGATGCAGGTTCCTCCTAAACACACATACAGAAAACCTCACATGAACTTTGCTTTTCTTTGTGTGTTCTACTAATTTACAAAATGTTTTCAACGATTCTTTCTCAATGAATTAATTTACTGAAAGGCAGCAGTGTTTTCGCAGAGTTTCTCCTGCAAATGAATAGCCGAGGTGGGTCACTTTGCCTTTTAAGGATGCTAATAACGCTGAAATAATATATTTTTTCCATTTCATCAGATAATACCCTCTGAGATTAAATAACCTTCCAGGGAGGTGTGAGAGCAGAACAGAAACGTAGACAGGACAAAGCACAAAACAAAACAGACCAATGCAAGACGAGAGTATAAAGTCAATTCATTTTAAAATAGTAAACATGGAAAAGAGAGAGGAAAGGAAGCAGGGAGAGGGCAGCATCTTACCCAAAGCTTTGGCAGTGACCTTTAGATTGATCTTCCCTTACAATCTGGGTTTCAGCGGAGAGTTTTAGTGTCTCCTGAGGGTCTTAATTCTGTTTCAGAGGCTTTTTCTACCCCGACAAGGAGAAAGGTCTGGAGGAAACACTGCTGACTGAAAGGTTTAAAATGGCCACAATTCAAAGACACTGAATATCGGTGCCAAATATCGGCTATCGTCGGCTTTGGTTGGAAACACGTCGGTCAAACCGCGGTAAACACAGAGAGTGACGTCGTCTGCAAACGCTCGTCACACGGAGCGAAGCCCCAAAGTGAAGCTCCTGTTTCTTCCTTTTTCATGTCCAACCAGCGAGCTTCAGAAGGCGTCTGACTGCCTGCTTCATCGGCAGTTTGAAGGAGGACCGGTTTAGTCCTGGTCCGGCCCGGTCCGGCCCGGTCTGGTCCTGCAGCTCGGGGTGGGATCAGGAGTTGTCCGGGCTGGAGGACAGCAGCAGGGGGGCGGGGGCGTCCAGGCTGGGCAGGGGCACCGGGATCGGCCCGTTCAGCAGGGTGGGAAACTGCACGGACACGGTTTGGTTAGCGTTAGAGAACATCTAAACATCTCGCTCTGCTCCAAGAGGTTAGCCTGTTGTTAGCCTAGCCCGGCTAACACCCCGCCAGGGACTGAGTACAAATCAACCAAACTCTCACCATCTGTACGGTTCAGTTTTAATCATACTGTGTTCCAGTCTGATCAATAAATGGCATTAAACCCGATTATTCCGGTCTTCAAGTGAAATGCTGCGTGCGACTTGACCGGCGTTCAATTTAGTGATTTGACCGGAAGTATCAATTAACCATCGCAGCCTGAAACATTGGAAATTGTGATTTGTAAAAGTTTGTAACGTCTCGAAAACTCCCAGGTCCCAACTGGTGAGTCTGAATCTGAAGTGGCGTTCATGTGCTCGTCAGCTTGTAAATACGGTAAATACGATGTTTCCGATGAGAACTTGAAGGCATCATTTTTTGGCTCTGATGTTACTGAGCAAAGTTAAGACTGTTTTGGAATCAAGAAAGATTTTTTTTTTTTTTTCCCACAGTGGCTCTGGTCTCCATTCCCAAAGTTTCCTTAGCACAAAAAGTAGTTTTCACATTTGCACCATAATTTTTTTGGCTGGTTCGATTTTGCTGTGGTTCTAAGGAAAGATCCCCAAATTTAGTCCAATATTTCCTCCACAAAGTTTGTGTTTGCCATGGTGGGCACAGCTGGTGGCAGAGACTGAAGTGCTGAAGAAGAAGAATCTGCTGCATGTGCCATGTCGACTCTGACAACGCTAATGAGACATTTAGTGTTAAGATTACTTTATATATATATATATATATATAAAAAACAACTTAGAATAGAGAGCAGAGTGAGGAAGAACCTTTACTTCTCCAAGTGGTATTTTATGGCGTTCCCGGCCGGGCGTTAGTGGGGCTAGGCTAACAGCAAGCTAACCACGGAGAGTAGAGTACTGGAGCAGAGCAAAAAATAAATTAAAATAAAAACATCCAGCAACCATATAAACCAGTTTGACACATGCAGCTTCACCAGGAAACCCTCCCAGAGAAGTTCAAGTTGTGAGTTGATATTCCAGAAAAGCTGATCCAGCAGACTTCCCCACATCATACAGGAAGCTTCCTGGGAAATGTTCTCCAAGAGGTTCTGATTTATTTACACTTAAAGTTCCTGACACATCAGTTTCACTAACAGTTTTTATTATAATCATTTTCTGGAGGTTTGAAATGCTGGAGTCAAACTGATAAGAAAAAAACTTTGTAAACTTGAGGTTAACTGGAGGATTAAAGTAAATGAGAGCAGGGCCTTTTACAGAGAAAAATACTTTTTTTCCTCTTTAAACTTTTTTTTTTCTTTAAAAACACAAATTTATGCTTTTTGTAAAGTTCATCTCTCATCAGTTTGGGCGTTTTTTTATATCATGTTCATGTCAGATCAGCAGGACCAACTGTTTTCTAGTGCACGATTAGAGGAGTGTGTGTGTGTGTGTGTGTGTGATGAGAGGCACTTCCTGTTGTGGGACAGAGAGCTGACGGTAGTGGGCGGGGCTCCTGATGACCCCCGCCTCCCCTCCCTTCCCGCCTCCCCTTCCCCTCGCCAACAGGAAGTCCCCCCCCCCCTCGTCCGCACCAGAACGGAAACATCTGTAGCTTATTTTGAAACGCGTGCACACAGTGAATCACACACACACACCCACACACACACACACACACACACACACACACACTGGATGTGTGGCGTGACGAGGCTGATGCAGGAGGATTTGCTGTAAACAGCTCAGGAGCCAAACAGATTTGGTGTTTGTCAAAAACAAACTGAGGCACACTTTACTTTTTCTGTTTTTGTTTTTTGTTTTTTTTTTTGCAGCTGATACTCAGACGGACGCAAACAGAGAAAAAACAAACGGCTGCCTTTTATTTATTTATTTTTTTGGTGTTTTTTATGCATCAAAAGTTGACATGATTAAAGCCTCTTTCCACACTGATGCAGCATCAGCTGCTCACTGGCCAATCAGAGAGGGCGAAGACAGAGTTCACCCTCTGCTTCTGTTTTTAAAATGAATAATTTAATAATAACTTGCACCTTACGATAATGTACACCTGTAGGACTTAACAACAGTTCAACAGTGCAGTATCCCTGTAAACCTAAGCTGTGTATAGGTAGACTTATGCTCAGCTTAATTATGTATTTATTGCTGTAATATTTTTGTAGGATCAATGCACATATTTATACATAATGCACATACTTTTATACAGCTAGGATTGATGCACAAATTTATACATAATGCACTTTTTTCAATTTTGTATTGCTCATATTTTTCTATTTCTTATTTCTTTTTCTAATAATTTCACTTATGCGTATGAAATATTCTTCTCTTGAGAATCTGAGTGGCTTCCCCTCAGCGATCAATAAAGTATTTCTGATTCTGATATTGACGTCAGAAGACCGGCCCTCCTGCTCGGTGGGAAAGAGACGCGACGCTCAAACTGTGAACCCTGATACTGATCTTTTAGTTGACCAGCAACTGTAACTATAGCAACGGTAACTATAGGACAGTAGTCGGGTTTCCATCCACCTGCTTTTATTTGCATTTTCAATTTGCGCATTAAAAACCCAAATAGAAACACAGAAAATTCTAAAAAAAAAAAAAAAAAAAAAAAAAATCTCTAAATATCAAAAAAAGTTTTTACGCTTGGGGGAGGTGGAAAAGTTGTTGTATCGATAAAAGGAAAATGTGAATAAGTTGCTATGGAAACAGGTTTAGCCAATAAAAGGTGACGTTCATAATCATGTGATTTCCGCGCCACTTTTCTTGAACTAATTAAAGAAAACAATATTAATGCAAACAACAGAGTTTTGATTTTTGACTGACGCGCCTTTAACACGTCGTCACGCTGCGCCCTCTTCTTCTGCAGTGGTATAATGTCACCCAGCTGGAGAATCAGCGCCACCTAGTGCTCACCTCGATGAACTCCAACTCCGAATATTCACATAACAGAAGTGGATGAACAAATTCATTTAAAATTTGCGATGAATTTGAAAATTTACGGAGAAAGGGTAAGGGTGGATAACATTATGAGAAAAAAAACTTCAGAGATTAAAGTCGTAGTTTTACAAGAAAAAAACGTGGATATTCTTTGAGATTAAAGTGGCAAATTTATGGGGGAAAAAAACACAAATTAATGAGAAAAAAAATGTAATTCCAAGATTGTAAAGTCACAAATACGCGAGAAAAAACCTTCTCACAGATTTACAAGAAAAAACTCAGATATTCTCTTAGATTAAAGTGGTAAATTTACTCATAAATCAAAACTCATAAATTTATGAGGGACAAAAATTTTAATTCTGAGATTATTATATCACAGATTTGTGGGGGAAAAACTCAGGAATTATCTTAGATTAATGCCATAAATTTATGAGATAAAAAACCCTTAATATTGTGATTCTGGGCTCAAACCAGCAGGTTTTTTTTCTCTGAATTTGACCCAGATTAGATCAGATTAGAATTAGGATTAGTTTTGAATTAGGGTAAAGGCTAAAGTCAGGCTAGAGGGTTAAAAGGTTTAATTTAGAGAATCAAAGTGGTCAGCGAAGGTACGAGGTGTGTGTTACCTGGAACAGGGGGGCGTGGCCCTGCAGGTGGGCGGGGCTCAGCGGCCCCACGGGGCTCAGGCCGGACCAGAACTGGATGGTGGACAGCAGCGGGCTGGGGGCCAGCAGCAGCCCGGACGGAGTCTGAGGGTCCCAAACCAAAAGACACGGGTCAGAGGGAAAAACACCAAGGGGGAAATGAGACTGTTGTTTACTTTACTTGACTTTACTTTACTTTACTTTAGTGTATGTTGACTTCATACTGATCCTGTAGTATTTGTGAAATCAGGACCTAAATATTTTCTGACGTTGATTCAAACAGATTCCAAAGATTTTTTTTCACCCATCCAACTCTGATTTTTCTTGCACATTTCTCTTTAAGTAGAATTAAAGTTAGAAAATAAATTTTTTCTATATATTGTACAGTTTAGTCACAGACATAATCTGTATGGGTCACAGTAGATTGCTTGCACAAAACCAAAAGTTAAGACAAAACGTATTTTGGAAATGAGGGATGCATTTGACTCTCAAGGCTCCTGTTGGATTAACTTGGATTATTTTGAATTTGAAAATGTGGCGAAGCTGCTTTTTCTGGCTGCAGCCTCGGAGGCACTGACATCACCAATCTCAGATTATGATGCGTTTATGTGTTTCAGCTCCACACGATCCTCCGTGTAACTCAGACAGCTTCAGAGCTGCTGGGAGGTTTATTATTTCACTTTGACAGAGCCAGGCTAACCACTCCCATAGACCTCAAGTCTTTATGCTAAGCTAACAGGAGATGCTACCCACAGGAACTGAACCAGTGGACGTCCAGAGGTGGAAATGGTGTCCAACATCTGGTCTCAGTCTGGGGAAGCTGGGAAAGAGGATTTGGCCCAAAACGTTGGAATATTCCTTTAACAAGCATTTAAGATAAAGTTGGGTCGGTGTGAGTGTTCACACCGGTGACGCTGTCAACATCAACTTTTCAAAATAAGACTATACAAGGCCTCCAGAAAGTATTCAACCACCTTACCATAACTTTATTTATCATTTATATTATTTATATCTTAGTTAATATACATTCATTCTGTTTTGAACTATTGCAACATTTGTGTATTTCATATTGTTTAATGTTTATTCTTTTTACTGTATACAGCCTTTGACATTTACATTGTTTATTGTATTTACTGTATATAGTCTTTATTGTATATATTTTTGCATTTTTTCTATTTAAATTTAATTATTTTATTTTATGTTCCCATTGCTGCTGTAACATAAGAATTTCCCATTTTGGGATCAGTAAAGTACATCTATCTATCTATCTATCTATCTATCTATCTATCTATCTATCTATCTATCTATTTTCTGCAGTTGTGGAGCTAAAGCCTGAAAAATAATAATAATAATGATCATAAAGGAGATGAAATCAGGACTCTGCGTGGATCAGAGTGTGACTGTGAATGTAAAAGCAGCGAGGCTCTAAATCAGGCGTCTCAGGAACATGTGGCTTCACTTAGCAGCCTCCCCTCCTCCTCCTCCTCCTCCTCCTCCTCCTCTCTTTCCGCTCACCTCTTTCCATCTCCTCCCTGTCTGTGACTCCCACTCTCCCTCCACACACTCAGAAACACCCCTCTGTTTTTTTTACTCGCCTATCTCGCGCTCCATTTACACTGGCGTGCTGTTTGTGTATTTGTGGAGTGTGTGTGTGTGTGTGTGTGTGTGAGTGAGTGTACAGCAGTGTGTCAGTGTGTGTGTTTGTGTGTGTGTCAAGGTTATTGTAGTTTTGCATTTTTTATTTTGTTTATATATATATATACAGTACAGGCCAAAAGTTTGGACACACCTTCTCATTCAATGCGTTTTCTTTATTTTCATGACTATTTACATTGTAGATTCTGCACAACACAACTTGTTGAGAAGAGCCATACTAATTATCACTCCTCCTCCACTTCATTGGTATGGACCCGCCCACACTCACCTGAGCTCATTCTCACCTGAGCTCACTATCACTGATTGTTTGGCTATATATCCTCGTGCATTGTATTGTTCTGTTTGGCAGCCAGACTGAGCACATGTTGGTGATTCTTTGCAGCAGTGCAGAGTAAGGGTTATGCGTGATTGAAGTGAGTATTTATTTAATTTTCAGTAGTTAAATGTTTATGGATTTATGTTGTAAGGTGGCTAGATAATTCATTGCTGTAGGTTGAAGATATTTATATTCCCTTTGGATGAATATTGTTTGGTCCCTTGATTGTTTGCCTCAAGATTTCAGTTTGATTATTATGTGTAAGTGGCCAGTGCACATGATCATTAACTGATTCAGTAGAGGAGATGCAAGCATTTAAATCCTTAGTCTTTATTTATGCCTTTGTATTGTAGTGCTCTGATTTATTAGTGGTAGGCCTACCCCCTCCCCCACCTAGGGAGGCAGAGTATTAAATGTTTGATGTATTTATGTATTTTGTGATTTCACTGTAATTGGTTTGTGGTGTGTTTGTCACTTGCAGATGGAACCATAACCCTGATCAAGCCTTGACATTGACCAATATGTGTGCACTGTGGGAATAAATGTTTTAATGGAAACAGCCATGAACTCCTTGCATTCTTATCGATGCACCCATGGTGATGTTGCTGTTCCTTTGAACCACCTCTCCTACTAAACAACACAACTGATGGTCCCAACCCCATTGATAAAGCAAGAAATTCCACTAATTAACCCTGATAAGGCACACCTGTGAAGTGAAAACCATTTCAGGTGACTACCTCTTGAAGCTCATGGAGAGAATGCCAAGAGTGTGCAAAGCAGTAATCAGAGCAAAGGGTGGCTATTTTGAAGAAACTAGAATATAAAACATGTTTTCAGTTATTTCACCTTTTTTTGTTAAGTACATAACTCCACATGTGTTCATTCATAGTTTTGATGCCTTCAGTGAGAATCTACAATGTAAATAGTCATGAAAATAAAGAAAACGCATTGAATGAGAAGGTGTGTCCAAACTTTTGGCCTGTACCGTATATATATATATATATATATATATAATTTTATTTATTTATATATTTATTTTTATATTTGATTTTGACTTTTTGTCAGTTTAGTTTTAGTGTTAGTTTTAGTGTTTTTTGGGTAATATGAGGTATTTGTCAGGGCTGAGATTCAAAAAGGTCAGACAAATTTTGTGCAATAAAAACTAAATAAAACATCAAAACTATTTTTAAAAAATCACTGATGACAGATGAACCAAATAAATTGACAAAGAGAGAGACAAATAAAAAAGAAAATTAAAAACTAAAAAACTGAAAACTAAAGATATTTCTGTATAATTGTAGTTTATTTGAGTTTGTTTTACTTTCTTAATCAAACAATATAGTTTCAGTTATACTTTTTATTTTTAGTGTTTTCACAGCTAGTTTTCATTATTTTGTTAATTTTATTAACGACGTGTGTGTGTGTGTGTGTGTGTGTCTGTGTGTGTCTGTGTGTGTGTGTGTGTGTGTGTGTGTGTGTACCTGTGCGGTGAGGAAGGCGGGCGTCAGTGACCCTGACGGCAGCGCCGGGCTGTTGAGGGCGATGGAGCCGATGTCACTTCCTGTCAGGAGGAGGGAGGGCGCGCAGATTTCCAGGCTTTTTGGCTTCCTGGTTTTCGGAGGCGCGCTATTGGCCGCCGGCCTCCTGTCGGGCGTGGCCGGGCCGAGCGAGCGCTCCCCCTCTCTCTCTCTCGCTCTCTGGCCGGACGACAGGTTGAGGGGCTGAGTGCTGTGCTCGGATTCGTCAGTCTCTGAGACCGAGCCCCGCCCCCTCAGCAGGGAGTGGGCGG
>NC_044002.1:25479899-25569899 GCF_902150065.1 Myripristis murdjan | reverse complement strand
TTCAACAGCTTGGTTTGCAAATCTGCAGGTGTGGATTCTTAAATCAAGAGCACAGATTATCAGTCCGAGAGTGCAGTCCATAAACTTCGCTCACATTAAAGGTTCACATATGCTCAGTGTTAAATTTGTGTACAGTTATGGATGGAGCCGTCTGTGCTGCCCTCTAGTGGATTTATTTAACACCCACACCGACGTAAAGGAGGACACATGAAGCAGGTGGGCAGTGACGGTTTCATCAGTTTTAACAGACCAATTTGTTTTCGTAGGTAAGGGAGCATGAATGAGCCTTAAAGTGAGAGAGCAGATTTACACCAGGTGTGGAACGATACACAAAAATCATGGTTTCAGTTGAGTAAGGGGGAAAAATGCAAAAGAAAAAGTAGCTTTCCATTAATAAACATCAATAGCCTATTTTATACATTTTCTTAAATGACAAAATGATGGAATGTCAATACAGGCTACTCAATACTGCAACAAACTACTACCAAAAGTAAATGTTCAAATAAATTAGAGGTTCTCAAATGTCTTATCTATTTACACTACTCACAAAAAGTTAGGGATATTTGGCTTTTGGGTGAAATTTATGGAAAATGTAAAAAGTTCACGCTACAGTGATATTATATCATGAAAGTAGGGCATTTAAGTAGAAGCATGCACTGGTGATTTCCTCATCTCAAACAATTTCTTGAAACAAAAGCCAACAACAGTGGTGGATATACCACAACAAAAAATGTCAGTGTCAATAACTTGTCATGTGCCCTTGAGCATCAATTACAGCTTGACAGCGACGTCTCATGCTGTTCACAAGTCGACTTATTGTCTGCTGAGGCATGGCATCCCACTCTTCTTGAAGGGCGGCCCTCAGGACATTGAGGTTCTGGGGTACAGAGCTCCGAGCCTCTACACGGCCACTCAGCTGATCCCATAGGTTTTCTATGGGATTCAGGTCTGGAGAAAGTGCAGGCCACTCCATCTGAGGTACCCCAGTCTCCAGCAGCCGTTCCCTAATGATACGACCTCGATGAGCTGGAGCATCAAACACCTGATGTGAATTTTGCCGTTAAGCTCCTTGTTAGAGAACAGCAACTTGTGCAAAAAGTACTGAAACATTGAACAGTTGGACATGTGCATTCAAAAGTTTACAGAAGGTCACATTAAGTTCACCTGGAAAGGTTAGAATGCATTTTAGGTTCATCCTGAAAGCCGAATATCCCTAACTTTTTGTGTGTAGTGTATATCTGTATATTTGTTAGGGGTGCACTTTGTAGGCTGTATTGTGAATTGAACGGATCGTTTTCTTCGGTTTGTTTTCACACTCCTAATTAACACATGGGTGGTTTTTCTCTCAGATGACCCCAGAGAGGCTCTGTAGTTTTTTTTGTGTTTTTACGTTGCACTTCAAGATACCGCTTTTACCTGTGTGTATGATTTTGTCTGAATGATTGTAATTGTGTAATCAGCTGCTTCTTGGCCAGGTCGCTTTTGTAAAAGAGATTCTTTATCTCAACAAGCTTATCTGGTTAAATAAAGGTGATCTCTTCCGGCGCCGACGCGAGTGGCAGCCTTTTCAGCAATTGGCTGGATCAAGTCTGACAGTTCCTGAATTCCCAGTACCGGGCGTCAGGTTCTGTCGACGGTCTTGGTCTCATGGTTTCACACTAACTCTGAACCTCGGTCGGAGCGTGTGTTCCTCAGGTTAGGTTATTTTCCACTGCTGTTTAACTGTTATTACTTCTGTTTAACTGTTAATACTTCTGTTGAAATTGTTCATATTCCTATCTTTTTATAATCCTTGTTCATAGTGTTTATGTTGCTTACTGCTATTTATCATGTGTATACTGTAGATTTATTCTAAATTTGCACATTGACCTACCTCTGTGCACATTTTATACACCCATGCACACGTTTTTTTCTGTTTTTTTCTGTTTTTTTTTTTTTTGGTTGCACATTGCTTTTTGCACACTGGGTTGTACTTAGGTTATTCTGTTGTACTCAGATCTTATTCTGTTATACTTAGATCTTATTCTTTATTTCTATTTTTTTTTTATTTACTTAATCTGTAATCTGTGGATACTGCTGAAGAAAATGTGAATTTCCTGCGGGATGAATAAAGTATCTACCTACCTACCTATCTACCTAATAATAAAAAAAATATATTACCCTGAATTCGGTGCAGAGTGAGACCTCTGTCTTGGTGTCCTACTCTCTGCAGGAACTTCCGGACGCCGCTGTCGCCCCGCCCCCTTCTTTGAAAACATCAACAGCGCCAAACTGCGGGCTCCTGACGGGACGAAGATGTCCGCCGGTACCGAGGAGCCGCTCTGGAGGAGAGTCCACTCCGTCACCGGGGTCATCCCGCGGTCCAGACACGGACACCGAGCCGCGGCCATCCGGGAGCTCATCATCGTGTTCGGCGGCGGGAACGAGGGCATCGCGGAGGAGCTGCACGTCTACAACAGCGGTGAGTAGCGGGCTGGCTAACGCTGCAGCTAATGTTTTTAGCTTCCATCACAGCTAAAAACACACGGAAACCAGCGGGACTTTCTGAGTTTAGTCAACTTTAGTAGTTGTAGTGAATCCGTGTGAAGGTCGCTGACAACAGTAGCATCAAACTGCGCGGGATAATCACCTGTTAATTCATTATAATCAGCCAATAATGTGGTTAGTGTTAGCTCAGTGTGCTAATGAGCTAGGTGATGTGTCTAAACGTGCAAAAATGTACGATTTCCCGTCCAGACGGAGACAGGACTGCAGGTTTAAAGAGTCCTGTGTGTGTGTGAGCCAGCTCAGCGGGGTGTGTGTCAGCTGTGGCCGGTGTTTGGGCCCAGGTGAGGGGCAGTAAAGGTGGCTGGTGTCGGCTGCGTTGGTTCTGACGGGGTTTGGCTGTAAGTTCGTGTTTGTGACAGCAGCAGGGATCAAGTGTTTGGTAGTAAAAATGGGACTTTACATCTGCAAATGTTCATCCTGAATAAAGAAATTTATCAGGGCCGGAAATACCGGAAATACCGCGGTTATGTTATACATACACTACTCACAAAAAGTTAGGGATATTCGGCTTTCGGGTGAAATTTCAGGATGAACCTAAAATGCATTCTAACCTTTCCAGGTGAACTTAATGTGACCTTCTGTAAACTTTTGAATGCACATGTCCAACTGTTCAGTGTTTCAGTACTTTTTGCACAAGTTGCTGTTCTCTAACAAGGAGTTTAACGGCAAAATTCACATCAGGTGTTTGATGCTCCAGCTCATCGAGGTCGTATCATTAGGGAACGGCTGCTGGAGACTGGGGTACCTCAGATGGAGTGGCCTGCACTTTCTCCAGACCTGAATCCCATAGAAAACCTATGGGATCAGCTGAGTCGCCGTGTAGAGGCTCGGAGCTCTGTACCCCAGAACCTCAATGTCCTGAGGGCCGCCCTTCAAGAAGAGTGGGATGCCATGCCTCAGCAGACAATAAGTCGACTTGTGAACAGCATGAGACGTCGCTGTCAAGCTGTAATTGATGCTCAAGGGCACATGACAAGTTATTGACACTGACATTTTTTGTTGTGGTATATCCACCACTGTTGTTGGCTTTTGTTTCAAGAAATTGTTTGAGATGAGGAAATCACCAGTGTATGCTTCTACTTAAATGCCCTACTTTCATGATATAATATCACTGTAGCGTGAACTTTTTACATTTTCCATAAATTTCACCCAAAAGCCAAATATCCCTAACTTTTTGTGAGTGGTGTATATATTTTTTTCTATGATGGCAGAGGTGTCACTCACTTGACTTTCCCTAGCCTTTCCTTAATCAACTCATGCCTAATCCCAACTTTAAACCCAACACTTAACCAGCGTGCTAAAATGACTACTCACAATGTAAAACAATGACTTCACCATCCTTGGAAAAAATAAAATAGTTTATATCATTGCAGCCGTCATTACACATTGTTTTTAAAGCACCAGAGAAGGGGAGATATGCAGGCAGTGCCTCCGTATTTTCCCTTCTCCCACTTGGTGAAAAAACAAGCCTATACATACATATATATATATTCGTTTTTGATGTTGCACTTTGCAAAAGCCAAATCAGGCTCAAGCTTAATAATTATTATCGTAGCTGTAATTTGGCCTTAAACTCATAATTTGCAGTGTGAAGCGTAATAATAATGATTTATTTGAGACTTTTATTCGTTGACCATGACCTCTCATTTTGTGTTGTTTGTGCATGTTTTTAAAGAGCATACATGGACAAGAAAGGCCAATAAAAATTAATATTATCATTACTATTATTGTTACTATTATTGTTGTTGTTGTTGTTATTTGTGTGTGTGAGGGGGACATTACTGGCCAACCACCAAAGTGCGGGGATGTGTTGCTTTTTCACCACGATAAGAACAAATCCATACCATCACAGCCCTGGTCCAACAGAAATGAGATAAATGTGTAATGTAATGTAAATGTGTGTGTGTGTGTGTGTGTGTGTGTGTGTGTGTGTGTGTCCAGTGTCCAAGCAGTGGTTCCTGCCCGCGGTGCGGGGCGACATCCCGCCCGGCTGCGCTGCTCACGGCTTCGTGTGCGAAGGGACTCGGATCCTGGTGTTCGGCGGCATGGTGGAGTTTGGAAAATACACCAACAACCTGTATGAGCTGCAGGTGAGAGTGTGTGGGCAACGTCTGAATCAGTGTTTACTGGTGTGTTACACAAGATTAGACAACTGTCTGTTATCAGCAAGATGAATATAACCTGATATAACATTATCAAGGACTGAGCTTCTCCCCTGCGCTCCTGCAGTCATCACCTGCTGCTCAGCATCATCAAACACAACTTTCACTGGATACAACCTTAAATTATACAGACTGTCATCCTTTAACCAGAAAGCTTCAAACAGCTAATGGACTACAGCTGAAACAAGTATGACAACTCAAACCACCTCTACTCACCTGTGTGAACACATCACAACCTTTGATCTCACCTGTTAAAGAGCAGCAACTTGTAACACAGCGCCACCTAGTGGCATCACAGGTGAAAACCGAATTCAGGTTTCCTACACATTTTCTGAACTCAAATCCAAGCACTTTTCAAGCATTTGCATTTTCAAGGTTTTCTAGCACCGTACGGTTTTACAAATATATATGCATGGAACAGCTCTGCCACATATTCTACCGTTTAAGAACGTTCTACCACAGGGAGACAAAAAGTTTAGTATTACAAAATTTCAAGGTTCAAAGTGTGTCACTGACCCAGAGATTAACTCTTAAAGTGACACAGTTTCATTTTCAAGCACTTAATTCAAAATCCAGGCACTTTTCTAACCTCGAAAACACAACATCATATTAAAATTCAAGCATTTTCAAGGATTTGCAGCACCCGTATGAACCCTGTGACTTACAGGCGTGTCTCCACGGCTCTGGTCCTCGCTGTGGTGAAATGCTATACAGAGGTTAGCTGATTTGAAAGGGAGTGAGCATCGCGCTGCGTTCAGGGATCTGTGGGTTAACACCAGTGTGTTGCTGCTGTGTAGAAATGTTTTTGACGTGTTGTCTGTGGTTCCCTCTCAGGCGAGTCGCTGGCTGTGGAAGAAGCTGAAGCCCCGGCCGCCCAGAAACGCCCTGCCGCCCTGCGCCCGCATCGGACACAGCTTCACCCTGCTGGGCAACAAGTGCTACCTGTTTGGAGGGCTGGCCAACGACAGCGAGGACCCCAACGGCAACGTACCACGGTACCGGTCTGCACACTGATCCACACACAGAGCACAGGGAGTTTGACAGCGAGTCCTTATGCTGGAAGGCGGAGTTTTATGACCGTGATCAAGTTGAGAGCAGTTTTCTAAAAGTTAAGTTTAGCAGATTCTTTTTTCTAAGATGCAGTCGAACACAGTCTGATGCCAAAAGCTCAGTCAGCTTTACTGTGCAAAGCTAAGAAAATCATCTACTTTTTGCTGTTTTTGTTTTGCCTTTGCATATGTGCAGTATGTGATATTAACTAAAGGTAATACATATAATAATTAGGGATGTTCCAATACCTTTTTTTTCCTTTGTGATACTGGTTCTGATACCTGAACTTGTGTATCAGCCAAAACCGCGTACTTATCCAATACGAATTAGATGAGGTGGTCAGCTGCAGGCCTGAGACACGGCGAGCGGCAGCGTCTGCAGTGTGAGGCTGATCCTCACAAAGTCAAGACGCGGTTCCTTGGACAAAAAATAAAAGAAAGTAAAAGAAAAACAATTTTCACGTTTTTTTTCTCATAAATTTGTGAGTTTTTTTCTTGTAAATTTATCACTTTACAGCTTAAGTTTTTTCTTGGACTATGAAATGTAAAACTCTCTGTTGAGTTTTCCGTGTAACAGTTGGGTTGTTTTCCGTTCCCAGGTACATGGGCGATTTCTACGAGCTGGAGCTGCAGTCGGTGTCGGGAGCGAGAAGCTGGAGCGTCCCGGACACGAAGGGCGGGGGTCCGTCGCCGCGGGAGTCGCACAGCGCCGTGGCGCACAGCGGCCGCGGCTCGCCCAAACTCTTTGTGTTCGGAGGCATGCAGGGGCGGCGCCTGGGAGACCTCTGGCAGCTCGACCTCGGTACGCACACTTTTTAATTAAGTCAGAGAGGTAGGCCGGAACAAACCCATTTAGAAGCTCATAGGTTCGTAAAAGGATTTTAAAATCTGCCCTGGCGTGAATTGGGAGCCGATGAAGGGAAGCCAGGACGGGTGGGATGTGGTCAGACCTCCTGTTTCTGGTCAGGATGAAAATCTGAGTATCGTCAGCGTAACAGTGGAAGCCTGTGGAGGAAATCACGAGGAGGGAACATGTAGATGGGGAACAGGAGAGGACCAAGAATCAGCCCCTGAGGAACACCACAGTTTAGCTCTCGGTACTCAGAGGTCATGTTGTTGTAGACGACACGCTGCTTTCTTTCTTAGAAATAAGATTTAAACCAAGAGAGCGCAAGGCCACAACAGATACCAGTCAGATCATCCAGGTGCCTTAACAGAAATGCTACTCTCAGATCAAGAGATCATTTGTTACTCTAGTAAGCCTAACCACAGGTTCAGTTGAGTGAAAACACCTTTAATACCAAATTAAAAACCAAAATAAAGACACAAAGTTGGTGAAACCAGCTTGTTTTTCTAAGCTAAGAAAAGTTTTGAAACTAAAATTGAGCAGAATAAGAAAAACACGTCATGAAATGCAGCTGTGTTGCTGCCTGATAATCTTCTCAATCTGCCTTTGTATTCTTTCTTTCTTTATTTGTTTTCGTTTTCCTCATCATCTTCCTCCACAGACACGATGGTTTGGTCGATGCCTAAAACCAGCGGTACCCCTCCGCTACCCAGAAGCCTTCACTCCGCCAACGTCATTGGAAACAAGTAAGAGAGATGCCTCTGATTTGTGGTCGTCTCCGTGTTTAAAGTGGAGGTCTGGTTTGTTGTGACCGGAGCTGCGACTCTGTGCAGGATGTTCGTGTTCGGCGGCTGGATTCCCGTCCCGGAGACGGACAAACCCAACGCCTTAGGAGCCGAGTGGATCTGCACCAACTCGCTGTACGCGCTCAGCCTCGGTCAGTACGCCCCCGATCACAACACCACGCGCTCTCGGCGGGGTTTCCTGCAGGTCTCACCTCGTACGAAATATCATATCAACTCAGGCCAGCTGGAGGATAAGTGCAAAAGGAATTTGGTCATTTTCAGACGTCTGAGAAGATTCAGAATCACACATGAAAGTTTCGAAAAAGTTTGTTTTTCTGGGCCGATCCCAATATTTTTAGGAATGCACCAATTTATTGATGGAGTATCAAAGACCAATCACTGTCTTTCTTTTTGTTTTTACTTTAAATTTTTGGAGGAGAAGTCATTTTCGTGATTTTTTTAAAATTATTTTTTATGTATTTTCAGTATTTTTTGCAAATTTGTAACAATTTTCGTGTAATTACTATTTTTGTTTTAATTTTCCAGTAATGTCTGGTTATCCTTTTGTAATTTTTTTTGCCAGCTTATTACTAATTTTCGGGTCATTTCTCGCTAATTTGCACACAAGAAGCCTGACATAGATCCATCAGCACTGATCTGATCTTTAAATATATAATTTTTGTAATTACAGTATGTATTTTCAATAATCATAAATATAGTCTTCTTGTAATTTTTGAAATGCTTTTATTTAGCCAATGTTCAGGTAAGGTTTTTGCTTTTTCAAAATTATTTATTTATTTGTTCTTATGTTACAATATTTTCTTGCTAATTTTCTTATTATGTTTATGTAAGAGTTTTTTTTTTTTTTTTTTTTTTTAATTTTGTGCAGATATTCATTTTATTCTTCTGCAAAGTAAAATTGACTTTTAAAGGCCATAACAGCCACATTACGGGTCTAATGTTGGAGGGAAGAAGCCGGTGCTCTAATTAAACGTCCCATGATGATGATGCATGTTGTTTGGGATCGTTGCTCTCTGCCTGCATCAGTGACAGGACGATGCGTTCACTGTCGGCTCGTTCTCCTCCCGCAGACACGATGCGCTGGCAGAGCCACGGCCCCGAGCAGCAGGACGACGTCCAGTCGCAGCTGCAGACTCAGGGCCCGCAGGGCGACGACCCGTACGCCTGCCGGCCCCGAGCCCGCGCCGGGCACTGCGCCGCCGCCGTCGGCTCCAGGCTCTACGTGTGGAGCGGCCGCGACGGCTACCGCAAGAACTGGAACTACCAGGTCTGCTGCAAGGACCTGTGGTACCTGGAGACAGGTGAGGGCCCGGGCCACCTGCAGGGCATCAGACACACTCCGTCTCACACAGATGAGGCTTTGAAAGTCAATAAAATTTTCTGAAATTTGAATCCATGGAGTTTTATGTCCAACGTGAACATTTGTTCTAATTCCAGTGGGTGTTACATGTTCTGTGCACAGACGAGGGGTGTAACGGTTCACAACATTCACGGTTCGGTTCATGTGTTCATTTTCAGGAGCAGGTGACGCAGCAGCAGCGATGTTCGTGTTAGTAGCAGTAGAAGTAGGTGCAGTATTCGTAAACTTCATTTTATTCTGTATTTTTGTGTTTTCAGATCTCCCGGCTGCTCCAGAGGCCGTTCTGCTCATCAAGTCCACAGTGAGCATGCTCCACGTGGCGTGGCGCCCCCTGGCGGCAGCAGAGTGCTACATCCTGCAGATCCAGCCTGTGTGCCCGCCCTCCTCTGCCAACAACACGACCAACACAAACACCACGGCTGGTACCACCACTGCTGCCGGGCAGCCGGGCGAGAAACACGCCGAGCCTCCAGGTGCTGAGTTTGACTTTTCACTGAGAAAAGTGATCAGCAAAGACAGATGGGAAATAAAAAGTAAACTGGAAGCTCGCAAACAGGGAACAGATTTTAAACACCAATAAAAAAAATATGCAAATTAATTAATCTGCATGTGGATCAGGGTGTGAGCAAAGTACAAGGATACAAGGAAGTTTATTGGTCACTATACAACAGGTTGTATAGTGAAATTAAAGTGAGGCAAAAACTCCAGGTTATGATTATTTTACTTGTAGATTAATCAGATTATTTTGTATAAAGAGAGTAAAATAAAGCCAGAGTCTGACGGGAGGTGATCAGAGTCCAAAGTGACGTCTTCAAACGTCTTCCTCAGTCAGACCAGCGTCTAAAAACCCAAAGTATGAATTTGATAAAGATATGAACGGAGAGAAGGAGAACCGTCTGAGCGTCTCAGTGAAGCTGGAACCCAACAAAGGCTGCTGTTTTATTGTTCAAATTATTTAATTGAGTTTTGCATATGTTGCATAATCACACTAGTGCTCAGTTCTCCAAAATAAAATAAACACAGAAACATAAAAAACAAATTGTCACCAGTCATTGTAAACCGTAAGTGAGAATACCTCCTCAATGCAATATATGGGCATTTAATAAATAACCAAAGTAAAATAAGATCAGGATGAAATTTCCAAATAAATTAATGAATATTAATAATAGTAATGTTAATGGTAACAATGATAAAAAAAAATAAATAAATAGACAATTTTAAAACAAATAAAAATAGATAGATAATAGATACATAAAATAATTTTATAATAATAATAATAAAAGAAACGGTGTGGTTGGGGGGGGGGCAAAGGTTGCTGTACATAAAACAATACATAAAAATATTTCTGTATTATTGTATTTTTAATCAGTTCTTCTTCTTTTTTTTTTTTTTTTTAGTCAGCCAGCCAAGTGAATACTTTCTGCATCAGAGGAAACGTGTGTGTGTTTGTGTGTTTTCTGTCCTCAGGAGTTCAGTCGTCTCAGAGCGAAGCCGCTGCTAAGAAACCAGAGAGGAGCTCGGCTCAGGTGATCTGATCGCTCTCAGCCACACGACGCCACAGGTGAGAACACTTCACCTTACAGCTGAAACTCTGATGGGTTTTTTCCTCTCTGGGGTTTTTCAGGACGTTTCGGCAGAGAAGGAAATTCCCGTGGGGGCGTCAAACGGCTCGTGTGACACGCAGCCGGAGGCGGCGAGGAGCGACGGGCGCGCAGGTACAGAGAGGGGGCTGCTGGGAGTCTGCCTGTCTGCTCTGAAACTACAGGCCGACTGACGCTTCTGTATCTGCATCATTCTGCGATAACACCAAAACAGTGAAAAAAAAAAAAAAAATTAGAACACTGTTTGGTGGTGGGGTGTTGACGTTCGTATAGACAGTAGAAAGAGTTTCTTTGTGTACCTCAAACACTGGAGACTGAATCACAGATATTATATGGGGTTTTATGTATTTGTCCTGCCCAGTGCTGTGTTTAAAGGAATACTCAGTGGGCATTTTGGGCAAAATAGCCTTTTTTTCCTGACTTCCCCAGGCTGAGACCAGATGTTGGACACCATTTTCACCTCTGGACGTCCACTGGTAGCATTTCCTGTTAGCTTAGCATAAAGACTTGAAGTCTATGGGAGTTGTTAGCCTGGTTTCATCAAAAAGTGAAAAACCTTCCAGCAGCTCTGAAGGTGTGTGAGTTACACAGCGGATCACATAGATCTGAAACACACACATCCACATGATCCACTGTGTGAATAAGACCTTCAGAGCTGCTGGAAGGTTTATTTTTTCACTTTGATGAATCTGGTCATGTGACCTTACGGCGTAACCAATGGCGTAGATTCAGCGCAGAAGCAGAAGTCGGCCTTTAAAAGCTACATGACACAAGACAAATTATGTTTTACGCTGTCTCAAACCTTTTTCCTCTCTGTGTGTTTGCAGCTGCTGGACAGGAGGCGTCGCCAGCAGAGGGCGCCGCAGCGCAGCAGCAGCCAGGTAGTGACACTAGCTGGGTTTCCATCCACCTATATTTATTCGCATTTTCAGAAATTGCGAAAAAAAACTTGGATGGAAATGCCAGAAATTCGAAAAACGGCCGAAAATTCGCAAAAAAGTTTTTACGCTTGGAGGGGGTGGATTTCTCAGCGTATCGATAAAAGAAAATGCGACTTTTTGCTGTGGAAACAGGTTTTGCGAATAAACGATGACTGGACCGGATAACACGTCACACTTCTACACTACAGTCTTATTATTAGTTATTGTTACTATTATTATTAGTCTCTTATTCCTTATTTAGGATGGTTCGGTGCGAAGTTAGCACTGCCAAAATAGTAAGCAGACTTCTCCCAAGAGCCGACAAGTTCAGCAGGAATCTGTCCCTGATCAGCTGTTGAGTGTCAGCTGAGTGTTTGTTGTTGTTCAGTCGACACACAGACGCTGTCTTATGACGTCATCTCACGGCGCACTCTCCTCTCAATAATCGCAAAACAAAACTAATGGAAACAGGCATAAATTCGCATTTTCTTTTGCGCATTTTGACAAAATTCGCTAAAAGATTTCGAGATATTTGGATGGAAACCCAGCTACTGAGATGGCAGTAAAGCAGCAGCGGTGCGTTCAGGAGCTCAGAGGAGAAATTCATCCCGCATGTTCTTTACTTTTGACAGGAGGTGGCCCGAGTGCAGCCGGCGGTCCAGCGGAGGGCGACGCCCGCAGGGAGCAGGTGGGTTCACGCTGACGAGCGGCTGCTTAGTTATTCTCTGTCTGACCGTCAGTGGGTTCTGGGCCTGTGAACCAATCACATTCTGACCCTGCAGGAGGACGCCGTGTGGTTTGACGTCGGCGTCTTCAAGGCTCTTTTCTCCGAGGTCACCCACTACTACCTGCCGCCGGACAGCGAGCAGAGCAGCAGCCGGCCCGCCAGCACCAAAGAGGTAAAAGAAAAAACAATAAAATTCTAATAAAAACGAAATAATTATGTTTATAGCAGCTTCAAAGACCCCATGAAATGCACACTTACTGTCTTGATTTGATGTATTTCCTGTTGAAACAGGAAGTTCACAAGAGCAAACCAACAGGATCTCAGTTTGGGAGAGAGACACACTTTTATTTTGAAGGGAACGGTGGATGAGAGGATGTTTACAGATGTGCGAAGGTTTAATTGGTTGAAATTTTAATTTCCAGCCACCAGAGCAGGATGATGTCACTGTTTGACAGGAAGTCGAGGTCATGTGAGGTTGTTTCATAGTGACGTTAAAAACAGAGTTTCCAAAGAGCTTTGACAGGCAGCAAAGCAGAATCATCAGAAAGCAAAATAACAGAAAGGTTAAACAAAAGCAACGCAAAATCAAGATTAAAGGTTCAAAAAGACAAACAGAGATAGAAAACACAACAACAGAAGGACGCTGACAGATTTAATGAAGTAATACTACAAGAATTAAAGCAATAATGAATAAGATAATTAAAACGCTAATTTTGTGTAACTGTCCACATGTTGGTCAAAAGGTTTTGGTTGAATATCACGACATATTTCATAACCTAAAAAAAAAAAAAAAAAAAATTTTGTAGGAACTGTCAATGTAATAACTTCCCACCAACGTAATTAATCGATAATGTAGCAACAATTTAATTTAATATTTTCTGTCTTAACAAAAATAAAAAAACAAAACATGACTGTTGGACTCCCTCTCTCTCTCTCTCTCTCTCTCTCTCTCTGACTGTCTTTCCCATCAGCCCTTGCAGCAGAGGAAGCTGCCGTCGGCTCAGGACTTTGCGGGCCGGGCGCGGCGGGAGCTGGCTCCGGGGCAGCGTTACCGTTTCCGGGTGGCCGGGGTGAACTGCTGCGGGCCGGGAGCCTTCAGCCCCGCCAGCGAGTTCAAGACGTGCCAGCCCGGCTTCCCCGGAGCGCCCTCTGCTGTCCGCATCACCAAGGTGAGGGGCGGAGCCTGCGGCGGCCTTCGCTGTTTACACTCCCTCATGCGTCTGGTTCCCGCTTTCATTCGTTTTCAGAATTTTTTGTGTGGCTTATCGAAATATTTGGATGGAAACCCGACGAGTGTCCAAGTTTTCTGAGCTGCTCCCAGTGAAGGAAAGCGGTTTAATGCTGTAATTCTGGAGAGATGTTGTTCACACAGTCCGTATCAGCATTCGTCTTGTCATTTTTAAACCCCCCTCCCCTCCCCCTTGTCTCGGAGTCTCACTTCATCTCTCTGGTCTTTGAATTCCTGGAATATCATGGAGGTTAGAGGTTTATCCCACAAGGGGAAGCTCCGGGAGTTTGACACATTTCTCCAGGAAAAGTCGTTTTTAAAGACAGGAATATTAGCAGAATTTGTTTTCCAGCTTGTTTCATGCATTTTTTTTTTTTTTTTTGCTTAAATATTGCAGATTTTACATCAGGGTGCTGTGATTTGTAATTAATTTACTTTAATACTGTTCAGCCCAGCTTAATACTTAATACAGTATAATTATCTGTTGTGTTTATCCTTTTTTGTGCTTCTTTCTTCATTTGGTAGCACATTTTTTTCTGCTCTGATCCCATTTAAGATGTAGATTTTAATAAGTTCAAATGGAAGAAACTGAACTTGTTGAAAACTGTAGTCCTTTCTTGACTTATTTAGTTTAGTTTAGCTCTTTAGATAAGCCAGGCTCATCTTGTAGATCTCCTTCTAAAATGGACTTTTAAACTTGTATGTAATCGTTTGGCTCTTGCTTCCCGCTTTAATCGTGTAGTTTGGTTTTATTTTATCCAAACGGATTCCATGTGTTTGTTTGTTTGTTCTCCTTTTCGAATATTCTCTCTCGCGTGTGCTTGTTCTGTTTTTATTTAATTATGTCGGTTTGTTGTTTTTATGCCACAGTGGAAACAGCTTCAGAAAACAGCTATTTCTGTTAAGGTTTGTATTATTTTCTCAGCTCATCTTCATCTCCCCCTCCTCCTCCTCCTCCTCCCCCTCCTCCTCCTCCTCTTCCTCAGGCCAACGAGTCGGTCCACATCACGTGGGAGGCTCCGCCCTCCCCGTCGGGCCGGATTATGGAATATTCCATGTACATGGCGGTGAGGAAGAGTCGCTCGGAGCGGCCGGGCCAGATGTCCTTCATCCGGATCTACCGGGGCACCAAGACCTCGTGCTCGGTTAGCTCCGCCCACCTGGACAACGCCCACATCGACCTGTCCGCCACCAGCCGGCCCGCCGTCGTCTTCCGCATCGCCGCCAAGAACGAGCAGGGCTACGGGCCGGCCACGCAGATCCGCTGGATCCAAGGTGAGCCGCCGGCGCCGGATCTCTTCTCACTCGCTCAGATGGAGAACCAGCGCTGAAATGAACTGAAAGGAACTTAAACACTTAACCGATTGACAGAAGATGGACTGATTATAGTGTCAGGAATCAAACGGTTCAGTAATTTAAATTTTAAACACCAAACATCTGATTCCTACGACGGTGTATCAGGGCCAGGGTAGAGGAAAGAGATTATTAAGCTGGGGCAGGGTAATATTTTTGGGGGGGAAAAAAATCTCTCTCTGAGATTAAAGTCTCTAACCCTTTTTTCTCATAAATTTGTGAGATTTTTGTTTTTTTGTTTATTTTGTTTTTGAGTTTTTAATCTCATGAATTTGAGTTTCTTTTTTTTTTTAATATTGAGATTTTTTTCTCCTAAATTTGAGTTTCTTTTTCTTTTTTCTTTTAGTTTTTTCTCATAATTTTTTTTTTGTTTTTTTAATTTTGTGAGTTTTCTCACAAATTTACGACTTTAATATCTGAATTTTTTTCTACATATTTGTGAGTTTATATGTTTTTTTTTTTTTTTATTATTATTACTTCCTTGATTAATTGAAAAAATAATCAGTAAATTAGCAGGCAGTAAAAATAATCATGAGCTGCAGCCCTACTTTTATCACATCATGAGATATTTGATATTTTTCCAGTCTTAGATATTTTTCAAAGTAAACATTTGCGTAAACATGTGATGTTTGAAAATCTAACCATGAAAAAATAATTTCTCAGCAAATCTCTTAGTTGCACTAATTTTATTGATGTGAAGCAGCCGTTTCTAGTTGGTCTAGTTGATCTTTTGGAAATAAAACATTTTAGGGGACAGAATCATCAGAAAAGCCGTGGGTCGGTAACGTGCCTCTGTCGTCCCTCAGATTCCAGTAAACAGCGAGCGGCGGCGGCGGCGGCGGCGTCCGGGCCGGACAGCGGCGCCGAGGCCGACCAGGATGCTGCCGACAGGTGAGCTGACCCGACCACGTCTCCACAGCGCCTCTGCTTTCCTGTTTCCTGGTTTCATTTTTTCTTTACCAAATTTTCTTCTTTTCCTTTCCCCCCTGCAGCTCCAGCTGAAGCTCTTGGCCTCGACGCTGCGACAGAAGCCGCTCAGGATTCTCACTCAGGAAGTCGGCGACGTCCGCCGGTCAAAATGTTGTACGATAATTCCAAGAAAGTTTTGTTAATTTATTTTTCTATGTATTTAATTATTCTCTTGTACATAAACCACTTGACTATTTTAGTTAAACCACTGTTTTTTATGTTAAGATGTGTTATATTTTGACTTGTTGTATGACCAAATCACAAGTGTGTGTTTGAGAGTTAAAGCTCTTTAACCAGAGGCTCCTGTCGACGTGGTGGAGGTGCCTTAGTGCTGAAGGTGATGTTGAAAATGGTTTTGAGGTTTGAAAACATCAGAAAAAGTAAAGATGTTTCATATTGGGCTTGTTTTTATAATCCTGTAGGCGCTGTAAACTCATGAGATTACAATAATCCACCCAGTGGAACACTAACAAGCTCATTTGCTGAAATAAGATTATTCCTAACGTCTGTATTCCATCATATTCATGGAAGAGGAATTGTTCTTGTTATTTTGTGTTTGGTCACGTTACTGACCGCTTTCTTAGCGTTACAGCATTATGATTATGATTTTGGCTTATTTCCTTACTGCTCTGCATCTCGCATGAATTCACAGATATCACAGTGATCTCAGACCAGAGCCTGTTCGGCTCCAGAAATTATTGTAGAAAAAAAATCCACAGTATGATTTTTAGAAAGGAAGAGATTGTCCCACTTGAATTTTTTGTTTTAATTAATTATGAGTTTAAAAAAAAAAAAAAAAAAAAAAAAAAAACTAGAGTGCAGATCTCCACCGGGCCAATTCTCTGGTGCTCTAAGTGGACTTTAGCGACAAACCACCCCTCTGTTTTTCTCAGCTGGGAAAAGGGAAAATACAGAGGCACTGCCTGCGTATCTCCCCTTCAGCAGTGCTTGGACTGAGGATTGTGCACAAAAACATATTAAAGTGACTGACCTGGTAGAAAAGGAGATTCACTGCACATACACACACACACACACACACACACACACACACACATACACGACCAAACACATTTTCCCCTCCAGGCTATCGCCTGCTGGAAATGCCTGGTTTCTGCCTTTAAAAATGCTTTATTGAAGGAGGACACTAAGTTTTTTTGTTTGTTTGTTTGTTTTTTGTGTTGGTCACCTTATCAGTTAGTAGTAAGTAGTGTCATCCCTGTTGGATTTCATTTGATTTGTGCAAATTTAAAGGCGAGCAAATTGACTTCACAAGTCGGTTAAGACATTTCCTCTGTCTGATTAAAAGCTGTCGTTGAAAACTTGGACGTTTTTTATTTTTATGTTCCTCTCTGAAATAGGACAGGATCCTCTGAACTCCAACCCAGATCATTATTTCACCAACAAAAAGCCAGATTCTGTCGTCTTTCTTCAAGACGACAGTAACAGTGCTGAGGCGAGTGTAGCCGGCAGCTGAATATGTGTATTCTTTTAAAACCACTGATCGGATTCAGGTTATTAGAAAGTGTCCAAATATCATCAGTCATTTTAATGAAGCCAGGAAAAACCCATTTGTTGCTTAAGAATTCCCACATTAGTGTCAAATGATTACTGAGACCTGTTGGGGATAAAACAACAACAACAAATATATAAACCCTGCTGGGCTTATTGAAAAACCAATACAAAGATGCTAAAAAAAAATAAAAAGTGTCCCTGGTAGATGACTGGTCCTGCAGCTCTATTTACTTTCATGCAAATAATTCTGTGTTGCTTTTAATGGCTTTGTTTAATTGATTGATTAATTATTTCTCCCTGGATGCCACGTCAGTGAAACTTGATCAGTCTCAAGTCATAAACGTTCATGCCTTCCTGTGGTTTATAATTTCACTTTTATCCTGCAGTGTTGTATCACTGGTACATGGACTTGTGCACAGTTGTACCTTCTGAGCAGTCTGAAGTGAACGGTGTGTCAGTATGGATCATTAAATGGAAAATATGTTCTGTATATTCACATAAACATGTTTGGTTATATGACTATGAATATGCACAAATGCTGTCATGGGAAAAAAAATGGAAATATCTAGTTCTATATCTACTTTAATGTATTAATAGCGTTTTTGAGATTAAATGGTACTAATGACTGCCTTTGATGGATTTGTGTGTGTGTGTGAATGTAAGTCAATGTAATGTCCCCTGAAGTGATGGAAACCAACGTGTGTGTGTGTGTGTGTGTGTGTGTGTGTAAGATAAGATAAGATATTCCTTTATTAGTCCCACGGTGGGGAAATTTCACGCATCACAGCAGCAAAGTGGATAGCAAGATACGAAGCACAATTTACACAATTTATTATATATATATTTATTATAATTTATTATGTGTGTGTGTGTGTGTGTGTGTGTGTGTGTGTGTGTGTGAGACGGACGCATGGGAAAAAATATTTAAATTTTAAAAATGAAGACATATTAATTAACTGGATGGTCAGCGCTAGGTGGCGCTCTCCGTTCGTCTGTGGCGAAGAAGAAGAAGAAAAAGTCCCATGATGCCTCGGATTTGTAGTTCCAGTGTACAGATTAGCTAGCCAGTGTAGTCCAGAGCAGCTCGGAGGCAGAGCCCCGGACGTGGATGTAAAACAGACAACAACCATCCACTTTAACGAGTTTATGTGACTTTATTTATCCGTTTGAAGAGACTTGGACGGTTTGTTATGTCGCTGCTAGCCGCCGAGCGGACGATGCTAACCCCCTAGCCGCGTTAGCACGCTCAGCCGCCGCCTTGCTAAGTTGCTAACAACATTAGCCGAGCTGGATGCATCCGTCCGATTTAGGTGAGTTCAGCAGCGGTGAAACCGGCCTGCACTCCGTTTTACATGTGCCTATTGTGACATATTTGCACAGGAAACATATCAGCACTGAACTCTGGCTGTGTTTACGGGGCTTGTGGGTTTGATTTTTCTCTGGAAAAAGTGAAGAAGCGGGTCTGTCCGATAATAGACGCACGTCCACAGAGCGGTTGCTAGCTGGCGGCGGCGGGACGAGGAGCGCCACATTTGAAAACTACGCGGACATGGTTCCGTGTTTCCAGCTGATAGTTCATCTGTGTTGCGATGTTTACCCCCGAAATAACAGCGGATTTCAGATAAAAGATGAAATTTAGATTTACCAGAGAGGTCACAGTGTCTAATCGGTGTAGCCAGCCGCTTTTCCAGCAGGTAACTGTTCACTTTGGGAGAAAAGTGTGTGTTTCTGATGTCGGCTAATCTCAGCGAGTCGCAGGAAAACGGCTTTAATCCAGTAATTTCCCCGCTGTCATCCACCAGCTGAGCACTAAATATGAATTTGGAGCATTTGAAGCTTCGGTAGTTTCTGTTGGATTAAATTTACTACTATTGTCCCAGAAATATTTGGTGGAAAAAAGGGACAGTCATTTTAAGACCATTTTCTGCTGTTGATACCATGATAATGCAATAGCTCAGTATTGCAAGCACACCCTTTGAATGAGCAATGAACTTTTATCAAGAATAGTCAGACATTGGAATGTGAATTTGGGGAAAAAATACTGAAATATTCTAAGTAAATAAATCCCCAATCACATAAAACCACACAACCAAAACAGTAATAAAAATGGACTAAAAAAATGGCACTTTAACATTTTTGTGAACATTTGGCAGAGGCAATTTACTGCCAACATATAAATACTGCAAGTCAATTTTATATGAATATTGTACAATATAGCTAATATTGTATGATAAGTTGATAATGATGGTCACAGGCTTTTATACCAGCTGGTGTAGCTGTACCTTGGGTTTGAATGAAAATTTGTGTTTTTTTTTTTGTTTTTTTTTTAATGTTTTGATTCATTACAGCTTTTCTGGTTCAGAATCATGTAACTTATTTATTTGTACCCATAGATTTTGAAGATTTGGTTTTCAGAAGACAAGGCATCCATCTTTACAAACAGACAGCAGGCAAACGTGATTTAAAAAAAAAAAAAAAAAAAACTGCTGGAGGCTGATGGTTTTGTTTTATGGCCCGGTGTCTGTGCTCTTTATTCTGTTTTTAAAATACACTTACAAGACCTCGAATGGGCTTTTATGCTGTGACCATTTAGTGATTTATTTATTTATTTAAATCCCTCTGGCTGGTCTGGAGTCAGCCTGATGAGTGAAATGAACAGGATGCTTGATTAGGATGCTTTGAGTGCGATGTGGTTTGCAGTCGGCCTGCCTCCTCCAGACTCTGCGTATCCACAACAGACCGGCTGACTAATCACTTGAGATTTGATTCAGGGCCTCGACTTGACGGATAAGGAGCTCTTGTAATTTGCACAAGTAGCTTGGGGACTCTGTCAAAAGCCGCCATGGAAACGTCCACAACACAGGCAGGGGCAGGCCGTGATGATGTTTTCTAGGACAGAGGCGTCGCTGATGACTCTTTAGCCTTTTTTGCTCGTAGGATACAGACACGGGAAAGTGTTCGGCTCAGTTTAACAGGAGAGTTGCTGTTTTCTTTCCTGTAGGAGTGAGATGAATCCCTCTGCGCTCGGCCAGGCGGGCGCCCTCTTCCCAAACCTGGACCCCATGGCCGGGCCGGCGGCGGCGGGGCCGGGGGGGTCCAGCGAGTCGGAGATGGAGCTGCAGAAGATGCTGATCGACGAGAGGATGAGGTGTGAGAACCACAAGACCAACTACCAGACCCTGAAGGCTGAACACGCCAGGTAACACCACCTCTGTCTCTCTTTTTTTTTTTTTTTTCTCATCTGGTTCTTCCTCTCTGGTGAAATGAAAAGTGCAGGTTTTATTTGAATGAGCCCAGCTCCGATACAGAAACTGAAACTGCTGTGAGTTCAAAGCCTTTGCTAATTTCCCACCCGCATCCCTGGTTTTGCTTTTACGTGTACAGAGTCATTACAAAACACTTTCATTATCATTAAAAGCACAATACACCGCTGATGTGGAAGTAAGGTCAAGTACACGTAACAAAATACATGGGTTGTGAGGTACAGTTTGAAAAATGGGTTAAACCAATCAGTTTGCTCTTTGTTGTAGAAGATTTTATATCTGGAATTAATGTGATTTTACTGAAATGAGGCAGCAGTGAGAATATGAGAAGAAAGGAGGAGAAAAGAGCTCTGTTTCAGGGTGAGGTTGATTTATCCAGCAGATTTTTTTTTTTTTTTTTTTGAATAATTGAATAACAGTCAGTGTCATCCAGATCTGATATGTTTGTTAGATTTTAAATTGCACAATATTGGTCTAAATGTTGTTTTTGACTCTTTCCCACCCCAACGGCAATAAAAGTCAGTAAAAACACTGAGTTCTTGTCATTTCCCAAGATTTTTTCTGTTTATCCCCTTTGTGGCTTCTGGTTTTTTCTTGTCCATCACAACTTCAGGAGGCGTCGTCCTGCTTTCATTCTGAGACTGTGACTGTTATTAAGGGCTCTAAATAAACTTGAATTTGAGCTGTTGATGCTTTGTGCTCTGTGTCACGCTGTGTGTGTGTGTGTGTGTGTGTGTGTGTGTGTGTGTCAGGCTGCAGGACGAGTTCAGCCGGTCGGAGGCGGACATGAAGCGCCAGCTGAGCGCGGCTCAGACTCAGCAGGAGAGGCTGCAGCTGCAGGCGGCCAAACTGGGAGGAGAGCTGCTGGACAAAACCCGGGAGCTGGAGGAGGTCAGGCTGCAGGTACGGCAGGCAGGAAGGGACAAAACACTACATGCACTGCTGCTCTGACTGGGACGAAAGCCTCACCGCGCTGTCTCAGCTTTGTCCAGCTCACACCCCCCAGCAAGGCCTGGTTCAGACTGTCTGCCCAAATCTGATTCAGGGGAAAACAATCTGCTGATTCTGGGCTCAAATCAGCAGGATCTCCTTGTTCCTGAATCCCATGTCAAAGTAGAA
Organism: Myripristis murdjan; assembly: GCF_902150065.1. Lineage (NCBI taxonomy): Eukaryota > Metazoa > Chordata > Actinopteri > Holocentriformes > Holocentridae > Myripristis > Myripristis murdjan. The sequence goes on along the minus strand of NC_044002.1, from coordinate 25,548,436 downwards.
TTTGATGAGGTGATCAGCTGTAGGCCTGAGACACGGCCAGCAGGGGGCAGCACATGTGGAGCCATGGACAAAAAAAACAAACAAACTGGTAAATTTGTTGCCTTATAATCTCAGAATTTTTTTTTTGAGTTTTGCTGGCAGAAATAAAGTGTCTGCTGGCACTTTGGGGGGAGGAGGCTGGACATTTCTCATGCTTCATGCAGCGGATGTAGTCACTGACATCTACATTGTTACCACGGCAACCAGTGCAGATAGGTTGGTGATGTCGCGACACACAAATCTGATCTGATTGCTCGCAAATAACAGACAGTCTGTCCTACAGATCTGATCTGCCTGCAGTCTGAACAAGGGTGTGTGTGTGTGTGTGTGTGTGTGCGTGCGTGCGTGTGTGTGTGTGTGTGTGTGTGTGTGTGTGTGTGTGTGTGTGTGTGTGTGTAGGTGATGACTCCTCAGCGGTTGGAGCTGCTCAGAGCTCAGGTGCAGCAGGAGCTGGAGGCTCCGGTCCGAGAGAGATTCAACAAACTGGAGGAGGTCAGGAAGCTTTTCTCTCTCCACTCAGCAGCAGCAGCTTCTAAACTTTTCACTTTTCTTCACCTTTTGGTGAAACCCCCATGTGGTTTGTGCAGATCCCATCCTGGTCTTTTTCAGTTTCCTTTTTTTAAAAAAAAAAAAGTGAACACATCATGTTACGATAGATTTGCACTTAATTTGCTTATTCTTAAATAATTCTTTTGCTGTAACTCGTGCTTGGGACAGTCTTGTAATCCTAAAAGTCATCAGAGATTATTTTTTAGTATCTTAAAAAAACTCTTCACCCCTCACCAGTTTGTGTGCTTGATAACAGGGAATCTTTGATTTTTAATTCAGTCAATAACTGACTTATTACTGATTTATTATTGTTTTCTTTGATTAATAGATAAATAAATTTTGTGTGTTAGACGCTGATAAAAGTCGAGCTGCAGCTCATGATAATTTTCACTGTCCACTAATGTATAGATTATTTTTTCAAATAATTGATGAACTAATTTCCCTTCAGGGATTAATAAAGTGTAATGAATCAATCAATCAATCATTTAGTATTTTAAGTGTGAAAATGAAGCCAAAGTCTGAGGGGAAGTGATCACAGTGACGTCTTCAGATGTGTTCCTTTGTCTGAGCAGCAGCCAAAAAAAACAAAATATTAATTTGATAAAGACCTGAACAGAGAGAAGGAAGACAGTCTCAGTGTCTTCCACAGCAGCAGGGAAGAGATGAGCCTCAAGAGCTTCTGTCATCAGCAGAGAAGTGCACTCAGCCTGAAGCTGCATGTTGAAATATGTGCAGATGATCAGCGTCTGATTTCCCGTCTGGGGTCGTTTCTGGTCCTTTGTGCTGATTGGTCAGGAGGCGGAGAAGTACCGGTCCGAGTACAACAAGCTGCGCTACGACTTCACCTTCCTCAAGTCCCAGTTTGACCACCAGAGAGACGAACACGCCCGCATCCTGGAGGAGAGGAGGATCTGCTACGAGGCCGAGGTGAGACAGACAGAGAGAGAGAGAGACAGACAGACAGAGAGACAGACAGACAGAGAGAGACAGACAGACAGAGAGAGACAGACAGAGAGAGAGACAGACAGACAGAGAGAGACAGACAGAGAGAGACAGACAGACAGAGAGAGACAGACAGAGAGAGAGACAGACAGACAGAGAGAGACAGACAGAGAGAGAGAGAGAGAGAGAGAGAGACACACACACAGACAGAGAGAGAGACAGACAGACACAGACAGAGAGACAGACAGACAGACACAGACAGAGAGACAGACAGACAGAAAGAGAGCCCTGCACACTGCAAAAAGTTCTTACAGGAAAAAAGATTAAAGACTTACCAGCTGGATTTATTTTGGTGGAAACAGCAGAGTCATGATATCCCTGAAACAACCAGCCAGTGTTCATGTTTTAAATGTGCTTAGAGTTCTCATCGGGCCTGAAAATTAAGACCCGACCCGACCCGGGCCCGACTGGGCCAGCCCGAGGCCCGACCCGACCCGACTAATTAGCCGAACTTTAGGCCCGACAGCCCGATAAAGCCCGAAAAAAAAAAAAAATCGCCAAATTCGCCATTAGGCTATTTAGCAGAGCCGGTCGGCCGCGGCACCGGGGCACCATCAGTCGGCATCAGGCGAGCCGGCCGCGGCACCGGCCAGCATCAGGCAGCTCACCTGTCAGATCCGGCAGACCTGACCAGGTGGGCGCGGTATCGGTGCCGTGGCCGGCCCACCTGATGCCGACTGATGGTGCCGCGGCATGTGCGGGTCAATACGGTAGTCTAGAAAACTGGCGATTTTTTTTCCCCGTGCGCCCCCAGTTGCACTGCCCATAGCAGAAACCGTCCCTGCTGCCGAGTCTGCCAGCACAGCGGGATACTGCTGCAACTCTCTCTCACTTGTTTGCGCTGCGCTCGCACAGCTGTTTGTCTGTCTGTCACTGAAAGTTTAGCCTCCAAATCCAAACCAATCCGGGTCGGGTTTGGGCAGAATATGAGAACTCTAAATGTGCTTTTAATAAAAAGACATTTTTTATCAAGATGTTCACCCGAGATGCTGCAGTCCTCATAAAGACACATTTCATCACATTTGGTTCTTTCTGGTGGCAGGTGTAAACCCTGAGTGGTTGGTATTAAACAACAGATCTAGAGTGTGTCAGGAAGTATGAATCATATTTCCATCAAAGCGCTGCAGTGATCCACCAACACGAGTAAAAACCCTCAGGGCTCTGAGTTTGATCCTGACCTTGCAGCACATCTGTCTCCCTGTCAGGTCGCTCGTCTGGAGAAGGACAAGGAGGACCTGGTGGCTCAGTACCAGGGCTCGGACCCGTCCCGGGACGGCCGGCGGGTGGAGGCTCTGCTGAGGGAGAAGGCCCAGCTGCACCTGAGGCTGAAGGCCCTGGAGGCCGAGGCGGCCGAGCTGCGAGCCCAGAGGGAAAACAGCGGGCAGCAGGCCGACAGCGTGCAGCGCATCCAGAGCCGCCAGCTGGCCCAGGCCCAGGCCGCCTGCAAGGGGCTGGAGGTCAGAGCACACCTGTGTCACACACACACACCACACACACACACTACACACACACCACACACACACTACACACCACACACACACCACACATACACACCACACACACACCACACATACACACCACACACACACCACACACACACACACACACACACACCACACACACACTACACACACACTACACACACACACACCACCACACACACCACCTACACCACACACACCACACACACACCACATCTACACCACACACACACCACATCTACACCACACACACACCACACACACACCACATCTACACCACATCTACACCACATCTACACCACACCTTCATCATGTCCTCATGTCTTCCTGCAGCAGACTGATGCAGCTCAGCTGTAAATGTGTAATGAGATGCATCGATGCAGGGAGTGAATCTTTGCAGCTCTATTGGCTGATGAATCTGAATGCTGGCCTCTGATTGGTTGACGTGTGTGTTGGCGTTTCCAGGCGGAGCGTCAGTCTCTGCGTCTGAAGCTGGAGCGTCTGGAGCGCGAGCTGCACGGCGGCCACGAGCAGAACAGCCAGCTGAGCGCACAGCTGCACAAAGCCGAGAGGGAGGTCGACTCGCTCACCTGCCAGGTAACCTGACCCCTGACCTCTGACCTCTGACCCCTGAGAGCTTCATCTCCATGTCTGTGTAAATTCAAATTATGGCAGAGAAGCTTGGCTAGGAAACATCAAAGTTGGATTTCAGTGAAGTGTTGACCTGGAAGAAGTGATGTGATTTAAGAAAAACAAACATTAGAAACACTTTCACATGATCTCTGTTCTACCAACATTTAGACACCATCGCTTTTTTCACCATTCATGTGCATAACAGTTTCACCGAGACATTATTTTTTCTAAATGTATTTTCTGATACTCGATAAGCCTTTTCATTCTCTTCATCACAGAAACACTTTTTTTTTTACTTATGGTCAATTTCTTATTTCTGTATTTATTGTTGTAATATTTTGTCAGATTAATGCTCACATTTATACATAATGCACATAAATTTGTTTTACAAACTTCGAAGGAACATCAGCCTGCATTTAACTGCAGATTAAATGTGATCTGAAATTTTAAACAAAGTCCAGCTGCATGTAAACACTTTTGTGTTTGTGGTGCAGAAAGGTAAACAAACAAACAGATAAATAAACAAAGCACGGCGTCTGTTGTCAGATTGAAAGCCTGAAACATTCCCACAAACGTGAGCTGGCCAACGTCAGACTGGAGGCTGCTCGCTCTAAAGGAGAGGCGGAGAGAGAGAGAGACACGCTGCAGGCACAGATGGACGGTATGACACACACACACACACACACACACACACACACACACCTTAAGATATCTGGATAAAGTCCCAGTATAACTGATCTAAACGTCAGGCCTTTAAAGGAGCAGGAAACGTCTTTATGTGGTGTCACATTTCTTCAGTGAGTCAGCAGTTCAGTCTGTTTTTCTGTCTTTTGTCTTTATTTTCCTAAACTAGTAACTTCGTGGTCTGCTCCTTTATTTTTTCTTTTCTTTGCATTAAGTTTCAGAGTTTTCACTGTCCATGTTCAACTGGCAGACTGCTTCTGCCTGCTTTGTGTCATTTATTTATTTATTTAAATTAAATTAAATTAAATTTTATTTTTGTTTTTTTTCTTGAATTCAATTCCGGGCAGCTTTTAAAAAACGTCTTCAAGTCTTAAATTTGGCTTTCTCAAGTATCGATTCCTCTGAACTTCCTGACAGTTTGTCTCATCCAGACTAAGCTTATTATTAACGAAACAACAAAAACTAGATTTGAAAAAACATTTTTATCAACAGAAACAAAACTGAAAAAGTGGCTTTATTAAAAAAAAAAAAAAAACTAACTGAAACTGTTTTGTGTGTTTCACTAAAATAAACTGAGACGATAGAGAAAATGACTTCAGTAAAATTGGGTGAAATTGAAAACAAAAAGTCACATGAAATAAAAATTGAAACCAAATAAAAATGTGAAAGTACAAACCCCTGATCCAGACGGTCACAGCAGAGTTGTTCAGACTCCCAGCACGACTTTCTCGTCTGTCTCCTGAGGCGAGTGATGATTTATTCTGTGTTTGTTGTTCTCAGGGCTGCAGACGGACGTGGAGGTGCTGAAGGCGACGGTGGAGCGCCAGAAGGAGGCGCTGTCCGAGAGAGAGAGGGAGCTGGTCAGGAAGGTGCAGGCGGCCCGAGAGGACGAGCTCCGCAAAACAGCAGCTTTACACGAGGAGAAGTGAGCAGCCGCCTCACGCCTTCCTCTTCCTCTTCCTCTTCCTGTTCTTTTCTTTTCTTTTTTTAAAAAATTGGTGAAGCAAGACAAATACACAACCAGTGATTTTACACCACACACACACACACACACACAGCAGTGCAGTGGCATCAGCATCACATTAACCAGACGGGGGCGCTGCAGCGTGAGGGACGAGCTGGTGAAGTGAACGACTTAGAAAGAGAGAAGAAAAAGAGGAAAAATATCCAAAGTAAAACAACTAGACAGGGTTTTTTTTTCTCCTCTCAGATTTGGTGCCTTGCAGGTAGAAAAAGACATTAAAAATGACACTGAAGCTGAGCAGTGCAATGAAAGAGACAATAAAAAAGTGAAAATGAATATCAGATAAATAATAATAATAATAAGAGGACAAGTTTGGTAAAGTGGATGTTTTTTTGTTTTTTTTTTATTTGATGTATTTTCCTGTCCAGTTCAGTGTTTAACTACTTTTTTTGTCACTGCGTTTCCCTCCTCTCTCTCCTCTCTGGTTCCTGTTTTCCGTGCCGTTTGTGTTGTGAGGTTGGAGCTGGAGAGCCGGCTGGCCGACGTCGAGCAGCAGAGGGCGCTGCAGGACACGGCGGGCCACGCCCAGAGGGAGGAGTGGGAGGAGCGTCTCCGTAGCGCCCAGCAGGGGGAGGAGTCAGCACGCAGGGAGCTGCAGAGCCTCAGGTCGGTCCTCAGGGCTCAGATATCAGGACAGACAGTCATTTGCAGTAAATCTGAAAATTGCAGTTTCAAAATGGACAGTGCAAGACGAATTTTGCTATGAATTAACAAATACTGAGAGAGAAAAAACTGAAAAACTAGCAAAAAAAAAAAAAAATTGAAGGGAAAAAAAAAAAAAACAACTTGTTTGTCAACGTGTTTTGTCTTTCCGTAAAACTAAATTAAATCCAAATCCAAGTAAAAAAGGGAAAAGGAAGGGAAATTCTGAGAGTCACAAAAACAAACCTGTGAAAACCAGTTTGTCCTCCTCCTGTTGGATCCAGTCTGAAGGAAATCCTGCTGGTTTGAGTCCAGAACCCCAACCTCCTCCTCAGCATCTGGACTCTGAAGAGATGCTGCTGTGACTTGAGCCGATTCAGAAGAAAACAGAAGAAATCTGCTGATTCTTGGCTAAAATCAGTTTTTCCCCTGAGGATAGTTAACTGTCCACAACGAAGACGCTTTTAAAAATGTTTTCATGTTTTGTTTAGGTTTTATTACACAGAACTTTTCTTTGAATTCTGCACCCTACAAATACCCCATATTACAAAAAAGCCTAAAAGTAACACTGAAATTAATAGAAACCAAACTAAAACTAAGCATTTTCCAGAAATAAAAAGCAAAGGAAACTAGAAAAATTGCTTTAAAAAAGAATTCAAACCAAACTGTAACTGAAAACAGAAAATTCAAAATGAATTGAAGATAAAACGTAATGACAGATGATTGGTTTGTGTCTTCATGTGTTTGTTTTGTGTGTCAGGACCAAAGTGCAGCATCAGGCCTCACAGCTGGAGGAGCTGGACCGGCAGAGAGCAGAGACGGCCGACCTCAAGCAGGTAAAGCCACACCTGAAGCCGCACCTCTCATCCGCCCTGCAGCGCTCACGGCCGATCCAAACTAAACTCAGCTGAACTTGATCCGCAGCAGCAGCAGGATGCCGGCGTCCAGCTGGCGGCGCTCTCCCAGTCTGAGAGCGAGCTGCTGCAGGTGAACCAGCGCCTCCGAGAAACCGTGGAGCGAATCCGAGAGGAGCTGAGGAGCAGCCGAGTCCAGGCCGAGAGGAGCCAGCACGACGCCGAGAGGTGAGACCGCAGCACGCCTGGGCCAAATAAATCCAGGACGAGGTAATCCCACTGGCAGATAATCCATTTGTTTCCAGAGTTTTCTTGAATCAAGTGTCATCTTCTTGATCCTTGATCCTGGTGGCCTCATTCTGCCTCCTTTCAACACATTTATTTGTTCCCAGAAGAAAAAAAAAAGCCAAATCAAGTGAAACTGACCTGGAAACACGAGGGATTATCTCGTCCTCGCTGGCAGATTTTTGGCCTTGCTTGAAGAAAAACAACAATTAACAATGAAGACGTGAATACATTTTTTTTGCACTGCAGTGTAAATGTTTGAAAGGAGGAAAATAAAAATCTGTCTCGGTGGGAAATAAATGAATTTGACCTCAACCAGTCCTGATTTCATCCCACCTTCCCTTATTGGAAGAAAAAAAAAGTTGTTAACCCTGAAGATGAGACTAAATCATTTGTTAGTCCCCTTGAAATGACCTCTCATGACCTCGACTTCCTGTCAAACAGTGACATCATCATTCTGCTCCAGTCGCTTGAAATTAAAATTTCAGAAAATAAAACCTTCACAAATCTGTAAACATCCTCTCTCATTCACCCTCATTCATCCTTTCAAAATAAAGTCCATTCCATGGGGTCTTTAACATTTGAACCCTCTTGGTCGTGCAGTGTGGGCTTCATGCTGCTGAGCTGTGGAGGCTCAGTCTCCAGTGGAAACAGCAGGGGGCGTAGGGGACAGCCCTGCCTTCTACCACACAATCACACTTAAAGGACAAGTTCACTGTTTTGGCACCAGCGCCCTCTTTACAGATGATGTGGCATCATTCTCACATGTGGAGAGCAGCATTTCACCTCTCGCTGCAGTATAGATCCTGATATCAATGTGCTGTCAATGGGCAACTGTAAACATGGCGTTGAAAATCTTAAGACAGCGTTGCTTTTCCAAAACGGGAAGCTTGGTGTCGACAGCTCAGAGTATTCTCCTGGAAAAAGGGCTACCAAACCGATGAGAACTGCTCCGTTTGGAAAAGAGCTACTTTATTTCACAAACCAAGCACCACCTTTCAAACTGTAACCTTCCACGCTGCAGCCTGACCCCATCCCAAAAACAATACGCCTGTCTGAACCCGGAGCTGTGGACTAAAGGCTCAGTTTGTGAACTCTTTTTCTCAGGAGAGTTTAAACACTTCGCTTCCCGTTTTGGAAAAGCAATGTCATCTTAGTTTTTCAGACGTTTTCACGATTACACCGTGGAGCGCTGTTGTAGCATCAGGATCAGGACTTGACCTGACGGGGGAAGTGATTCTCTCTACGTTTGACGATGAAGCCACATCATCTGTAAACAGTTGCTCTGGTCCAAAGCAGTCAACCTGCCCTTGGATTGAAGAAAACTCTGGAAACAAGTTGATTAGTGTTGGAAGAAAAATCAGAAAAATAAACCTGATAAGACGTCTGACTCTGGAATCTTCTGGTCCATTAAAACGTCCTCGTATTTATAAAGGTGTATAGGTTGTGACTCTGTGTGTGTGTGTGTGTGTGTGTGTGTGTGTGTGCAGGCTGGTGGAGGAGCGGCGGGTGGAGTGGCTGGAGGAGAAGCACAAGCTGCAGCAGCGAGAGGCCGAGCTGCAGCAGAAGTACAGCCGAGCCAAAGAGAGGCTGCAGAGGGCGGCGCTCGCCCAGAAGAAGGTAACGGCGAGCCCGGAGAGTACACCGAGCTCCGGGACTGAACCGTGAAAACATCAACTGCTCTGTCCACAAAACACCTTTTTTTTTTCTCATTAATGTACAAACTAACTGACATCATGACCCAAAATCTGCTCCAGTTTTAACTTAACTTTACCTGAAATGCTCCGTGTTGTTAATATGTCATTTGTTGATTATATTAATGTGGCGATGTTGAATAGCAGCTGCTGGTTCACTGGTCTGTGATGCGTTCAGGTTCCTGGGAAAAACGTCACGATCCCAGCTCTGGGGAACAGTGAGGGCCTGGTGCGTTCAGGTTTTTCTCCGTGCACTGACAGTGTGTTAGTGTTGGACGTCTGCCCCTCGCATTAACAGCAGCTCAGGGTCAGAGGGGCACTTTGAGTCCGTGTGCCGCCGTAAAGTCCGCTCAGCTTCACCTCCTGCTCAGCTTCACCTCCTGCTCAGCTTCACCTCCTGCTCTGCTTCACCCCCAGCTCAGCTTCACCTCCTGCTCTGCTTCACCTCCTGCTCTGCTTCACCTCCTGCTCTGCTTCACCTCCTGCTCTGCTTCACCTCCTGCTCTGCTTCACCCCCTGCTCAGCTTCACCTCCTGCTCAGCTTCACCCCCAGCTCTGCTTCACCTCCTGCTCTGCTTCTCTGACTCTGTTCCACAGCTGGAAAATTACATTTAACATTTAAAATCTACAGTTCAGTTCCAGGTAGTGTTAAGTCTTAAATGAGGCTTTCTGGAACCTGCAGATGATCTTTGTGTGTTTCTCTCCCTCTCTCTCTCTCTCTCTGTGTGTATGTGTGTGTGTGTGTGTGTGTGTGTGTGTGTAGAGGAAGTCTCAGTCAGAGAACAAGGAGAAGCGTCAGCAGGATAAGATCCAGCTGCTGGAGGCCAAGATAGCCGAGCTGGAGCTGGAGGCCAGCGCCGCCAGGAAGTAAGACCCTTTAAATCTCTGTTTGCACTAATTCTCCTTCTTTTTCTTCTTCTTCTCCTCGTTATTAGAGGTAGTCGCTCAGCAGTCAGATTCATACATTAACCTGCTGCAGCTCATTAGTCAGCCTAGTTTCCTGATTCCTGGTTTCATAAAGGTTATAGAAGCATCGCTGTTAAAGTTTCATGTGTGTTTGCAGCAGAAACGTGAAACTCGAGCTGAGCTGCACCTTCATGACAAACATGAGCACAGAGCAGGAACCAGCAGAAAGGTCATTGGTCCGTCTCTGCTCTTTTTACTTCGTTAAAGAAGAAACAAATCAAACATTTCTGAGGACGTTTTCCCTGAAGCGCACACGCAGCTCAGTCTGTTTTAAACACAGGTTCTGTTTTTCTGTCTGAACGGTGACCTCATCTGCTGTTAGTCTCCACCAAAGGCAGCCAATCAGGAGCATGAGAGCTTGAGTTTCCTTTGATTTGATTGGCTTTCAGTCAGAAAATGCTCTTTGGTCAAATCCCAACGTCTCCTCTCCCTCCAGACGTCCGTCCCACTCGGAGGAGCACGCTCAGCTCAGCCGGCGGCTCAAGGAGCTGCAGCGGCGACACAGCGAGTTTCGGCGACTCCTATTGGGCGGCCAGGCTCCCTCCGCCGCTGGCTCCGCCTTCCTGACCTCGTCCCCCGCCCCCTTCCTCGTGCCGGGCTCTGAGGGAGCGCTGTCCGTCGTCCTGGTGAGCTCCTCGGTCTGTTAAAGCCCCGTCCCACCGACTCTTCATGTCCCGTGTCTAAATCTCTCCTTCACGTTCCTCTGCTCTCCTCCCAGAGCGAGCCGTGGGGTTTCAGAGCTGCCACATCACTCCTCCTCTCTTTCCTCCGTTCATTCCACTACGATATGAACAGGAACTTTCAGAGCCTTCACACTTTCTTCACTCCAGAATAAAGTCCTCCACATGAGTTTTCCTCAAAGCAGCAGCACTGTTGGCTTTATGTTGTGGAATCTTTAGTCTCCTGCAGGATTTGATAAACGGTTTGTTGACATGAAAAATATCAGGGAATAAATGAGCCTGACATTGACGATCACTGTGTCGGTGCTTTATGTCGTGAGTTAAAGGAATACTCCGACATTTTGGGCAGAACACCCTCCTTCTGACTCACATGTTGGAATGAAGTTACTTTAAATCCACATGATCCACTGAGTGACTCCCAGCCTCAGAGCTGCTGGGAGGCTTGTTTCTCCACTTTGACTGAGCCAGGCTAACAACTCCTATAGACTTCAAGTGTTTATGCTAAGCTAACAGGAAATGCTACCCTTAGGAAATGAACCACAGGACGTCCAGAGGTGAAGATGGTGTCCAACATCTGGTCTCAGTCTGGGGAAGTTGGGGGGAAAAAGGGGGATTTCACCCAAAACGTTGGAGCATTCCTTTAACAGCGCCTCGTTTTGATGATGCAGGAAAATGACTCGTATCAGTTATATTTGTTTTATTGTGACAAAGCTGCTGCTCGAGGGACTCGTGGGTCAGACTTTAACGTGTGTGTGTGTGTGTGTGTGTGTGCAGGAGGAGCAGCAGCAGAGGGAGCTGTCGTTGCTGCGGCGGCGGCTGCAGGACCTGGAGAGCAGCCAGCAGCAGCAGCTGGAGGAGCTGAGCGCCGCCGTGCAGCGAGACGCCGCCACGCCCCAGCCGGACCTCTGACCTCTGACCTCCGACCTCCAACCTGCCAATCAAACCACTCACGGCGTCCGGCTCAAAAATACAGACTTTATTTATCTGTGTATTTACAAAGACACAGCACAGCGGCAGGCTCGGTTCACACTCCTCAGGGTTTGAATCTGACGGTTCACATGTTTACACAAACCCACACACGGCCTGCACGTCTTACCTTAACTGTGTGTGTGTGTGTGTGTGTGTGTGTGTGTGTGTGTGTGTGTGTGTGTGTGTGTGTGTGTGTGTGTGTGTGTGTGTGTGTGTGTGTGTGTGTGTGTGTGTGTGTGTGTGTGTGTGTGTGTGTGTGTGTGTGTGGTGTTGAGCTGTGATCATCATCAGGCTGTCCTTGTTGTTTTTATGATTTATACTTTGATGCCTCCTGTTTTGTATTTTATTGTGTAAAGCACCTTGTCAACTTTGCTCTGAAAGGTGCCGTTTAAATAAAATCTTTATTATTACCATGCAGAGGTGGGACTAAGTCATTGTTTTGCAAGTCACAAGTAAGTCTCAAGTCTTTGCCCTCAAGTCCCAAGTCAAGACAGGCAAGTCCCGAGTCAAGTCCCAAGTCCTACACTTTGAGTTTCAAGTCCTTTTAACAACAGAGTAATAAACATATCATGTATGCTTTTAAAATCTGTATTTATTTATAAAAACTTTTTTTTTTTTTTTTTTTTTTTTTTTTTTTTGCTCCATTCTTATTTTGTTACTGTCTTCTAATTTAACAAAACACACTACCTGGGAAAACCTTTTTGATCCTGCAGTCATAAAATCAAATTGTAAAGCAGAATCAACGTCTGGTAATGTCATGTAAGTAATGCAAATTAAGTAATGTAACAATTCAACTACCAATGAATGAGCAGCAGTATGCCTGTGATAACAGAGATTGAAAAATAAGCCGAAGTGATACCTCTTCTCTGAATAGACAAGCTAAGCCAGTGTGCTGCTGTTCGCCAGTGAAAATAGAGCGGAGTGGCAACTCTTCGCTTTGTTACACAATCTTTGTCAGTGTGCTGCTGTAGCTGGAGAGTTTCTCTGCCTTTTGGACTCGTACGGTGCAGGTGCAGTTGCTATTATGTCAATACACAGAGGGAGATAGAGCGTTCCTTAATAACATACTGTTTAATCTTTGTGTTTTGGGGAAAGTAGGGAGTCTTTCCAAGTCAAAAGGCTCAAGTCCCAGTGAAGTCACGAGTCCTTGATGTTAAAGTCCAAGTCGAATTGCAAGTCTCTTTACATTTTGTCAAGTCGAGTCTAAAGTCATCAAATTTATGACTCAAGTCTGACTCGAGTCCAAGTCATGTGACTCGAGTCCACACCTCTGTTACCATGGTGTGGCAGCATGAAGCAAACCTCCTGAGGAGCCACTCACCGGCGTGCAAATAAAGCAAAACACTAAAACTTCTTTTTTTTCCTTGTACACCAATAAAATAGTGTGTGTTTGCAGTCTGCAGTGTTTTCACTCACGTGTGTTTGGCTCAAGCTGCTGGCCGCTCAGCTTCTCTATCGATACTCAAAATCTGAAAACTGATTTCTTACAGATTTCAAAATGTTTCAGGATGTGAGAGAATCTGAAAGCTGCATCAGGAGACACGAGGCAGACCGACGGCACAAATTTGACCTCTGCACTTTGAACATCAACACTGATCTGATTGATCTGATTGATTTGATCACGTCTCGACATTTTTTTCTTCCCTTTTTATTTCCACGTTCGGCCTTTGCAGTTTGTTTTCTCTTGGCTGTTCTGCAGGTTCAGTCGTGGCCTGCAAACCAAACTGAGACGGTGACATTTGATTCCACCACCAGTTCATGTAAAGGCCTTCATCAAACAAAACACACACACACACACACACAAGTGATTTGTGCAGATCAGATTACAGCCACTTGGGTCTGAGGTTTGAAATGTGAGTCAGATCAGATTTGTGAGCGTCAGTCTGACACTTTCCAAACCGCCTGAAACACCACAACACGGCAGGCAGCAGAAATGTAAAAAAACTTAAAAAATGGAACCTGAGGATGAATTTGAGATGTGTGCCAAGCTTCTCTCGTCATAAATCTGTGAGAAACATTTTGTTCTTTGGTGCCTATTTTTTTTTCCCAGTTATTTACAGTGTAGAAGTGTTTATGATGGAAGCGTATGATGGCCGTTTCAATGCCTGTTATGTTGCAGCAGTTTTTTTGGGGTTGATGCCATTTAACCATAACTGATCCATTTTTGAGCAGTTGAGCATAAATTAAAGTCCCTTCAGTAAATCACATTCGACACTAAGACCTTGAGGAACATGACGGAGAAATCCATGCTCTGGTTTGGTGTCTGCAGCGGGGAGAGGCGAGGCACTTTCATTCAGAGACCTGGAGGTCAGAGGTCAAGGGACCTGCTGGAAACAGACATGCTTGTTTTCCCCCTGACATACGTGAGTCTTTGGGCTCCTCAGTTTCACATGATACCAGGATCTTTGCTTCGTCTTCAGCTCTGCAGCCTCTCAGTCTGTCGCAGTGCACGCAGAGTTAAAGGTCGGTATCGGTGCAGATCCTCGTCCTGGTGGAAAGTTCTGTGAGGGGTTAATGCTCCCCTGTCGTGTCCCGGGACGCCGCCTCCCAGCAGGTCCGGGGTCGGGTCGAGGCCCGGGGGCGAGGCTCAGTCCCAGGAGCAGCTCTTCAGGCCGTCAAACAGGCTTTTAACGTGCTGCAGTTGCTCCTTCAGCTCAGCGGGGGCGCCGTTCTGCTGCAGCTTCTGCTGGACCTGCACACACACACACACACACACACACACACACACACAGGAGGACGGGTCAGAAGGTTTTAGGTCTGTAAACAAGTGATAAAAACCTTAGAAACAGTCCCAGAGGAAAAAAATGGCATTTTATGAGAAAAAAACCTTGAAGATTCTGAGATTTAATTTGATTTTACTTGTTTGTGATGGACTGTTGACTAAAAGTAAAACAAGTAACAAAAAAAAAAAGGGACAACAGGAGCACACTGAAACAAAATGTGGAGCTGAACATGGACCTTTGTTCTGGCATTGATTTGCAAAATGTGAAAATTTATTCCAGTTTTATGTTTAGATAATTCCACTTATTTCAATAATATTTGCCAGAGTTTCGGGAAAATTTCTGCAATATCCTTAAAATAAACCGGATCACTGCACGGTTATGAATAAAGAGATTCAGGCAATGTTTTTTTTTTTCAAACAAGTTAATATGCACTGAAAACTGAACTGAAATATTATCGAAACTGTGATATCAAAGTGCAGAAATCCAGACGACAGGAGCTGCAGCTGTTTGGTCGGTGTGTTCATATCGGAGCTCTGATGGTCGACGATGTGAGAAAATGTGATGATGTTTGCTTGGTGCAGACCCGAGCAACAGTCACATCATTTGAACAAATAAAAAATAAAAATAAAAATGAAAATCTCGTGGATCATATCTTAATGTCAGAATCCCTGCAACAGGAGATTTTTTTTTGTTTTCTGAATGACAGCCTTCCTCCAGAATTAAAAAAAAAAACAAAAAAAAAAACAAAACTGTTTTTCCCCACAGTTGGATGATGTTTTTAGATTTAGTTGACGCTGAGCGTTTGAATTCACATTTAAAGGAACAATCTGTTGTTTTTCTGTGAGCCTGCAGCCGCCCGTCCACCTGGCTGTGTTTCGGTCTGTGTCTAACTGTCTAACTGTCTAACTGTCTAACTGTCTTACTGTCTTACTGTCTAACTGTCTTACTGTCTTACTGTCTAACTGTCTTACTGTCTTACTGTCTAACTGTCTAACTGTCTTACTGTCTTACTGACTTACTGTCTTGAAACACCAATCGATTACAATGAGTGTGTGTGAGGGTTTGGTCTGGGGGGAAAAACCTGAATCAAAAGCTGGGTGAGTTCAGTTTGAGGTGAGTTTTTCTTTCTCCGCCTCGCTGTCTGTCCTCTGCAGCCCCAACAGTTTCAACTCAGTTTTGTTTTAATTATTTTTTTGTCTTTTTGCCCAAATCAGAGCAGCTCGTGACGAGCGCTGACCTCGGGGAAGTATCTCTGCAGGAACTTGTAGAGCTCCTTCAGCGCTGCACATTCGTTGAACTCGTTCTCGTGTTTCTGAAACCCAAAACAACAAATGAATCACATGAATTCAGCTCTTTTTTTTTTTTTTTTTTTGCCTTAATCCGCTCACAGTTTGTGTCTCTGCGTCACCTTGGACTCCTCCAGCAGGAAGCCTCTGAAGTCGGAGCTGCTGATGGCCGGCTGCTCCCTCACCTGCCTGTAGTAGGACTTCACCTCCTGTTTGAACTTGGGAATGTCTTTGGCGTACAGCAGCTTGTTGGTGGGCGCGTGCTGCAGCAAAACCACAACAACAGAACAGAAATGACGATAAAATCATTTTTGTCTTTGCCGGCGGAGCAGAAAAACAGCAGCTGTGACTCCAGATTATTTTTACTGTAACTGGATGAATGTTTGTTGTGAGTGGATCTTCTCTGGAGGCAGAAATAAATAAAATAATAAAGTCATCTGGTTTAATTAAAGCTCAGTGGGCGGAGCCAAAGAACCAGAGGTCTTTTTTTTTTTTTTTTTTTTTTTTTTTTAGCAAAGTGGGAGACTCAGACAGCTAAGACGCGGTTCTGAGGAAAACACAAAATTAGCCAGAAGTGAATTATTTTCAAAGCGTAAAATGGCTCATCAGCTGATTTGAAAATGTACAAAAAAAATTTCCACTGTAATTTAATTCACTAGAAATAATAAGGATGCAGGCATTAGGGATCATTTTAACATTTTCTTGTTGTTGGTTTAATCTCACTAATGATTTGTCAGAGTTCAAATCTGACATCAAATCAGTTTAACCCTTTGAGATCTGAGCAAATTCACTTGATTTCTTTAAAAACACGGCGAGAGGGAAAAGAGAGAGGTTAGCAAATAAAAACAAACATAAAAACAAATAAAAAGAAATACAGAATTACTGGGAAATATCAAAAAGAGCCCGCCACTCACAAAAAAGAGAGGAAAAATTAGAAAATGTAATCTACATCACTCTGCAAATCCTCAGTGGCTCCTCAGCCCTGTCACGCTCTGGACAGAGAGAAGAAAGGTGGACTTCCTGTAAATAAAAGGTTTTGTGAGACGTCACCTTCCCCAGCTGAGTGTCGCTGAGGGAGAACGAGTCCATGAAGGCCTGAGCGATGACGGACAGGCAGCCGTCCAGGTGCGGCGTCTTCTCCACGTCGAAGACGAACTGCGGGTTCTTCAGGATGTTGACCCAGAAACGCAGCGGCAGGCTGAGGGAGGCAGAGCGGCAGCGTTCAGCAAACAGCACGGCTACAGAGCCACAAGAGGCACAGAAACCAGCCCCCGGGGGCCCCTGGGACCCCAGGTTGGGCCCCGCTGCCGTGGTACCTGTTGGTCTTCCAGATGTGCAGCACGTCGGGGTCGGAGATCTTCATGCTGTCCGCCTGAGCGTCCAGGAAGTCGAAGAAGAACTTGACGGCGTGCGGCGCTTTGCCGTGCGGCGTCGACCACATGGACCTGAACAGGTTCTCCACGAACGAGTGAACAGCCACCTGGGAGAGAGAGAGAGAGAGAGAGAGAGAGGGAGAGAGAGAGAGAGAGAGAGAGAGGGAGAGAGAGAGAGAGAGAGAGAGAGAGAGAGAGAGAGAGAGAGAGAGAGGTAAAACTGATTCTGCTGAACCAGATGTTCATATTGTTCAAGCATCCCAAATCAAAAGGTTTATTAACTAAGGCAGTGATCTTTATTATATATATAAAAAAAAAAAAACTTCCTCAGGTGAGTCGTACAGGTGAGATGAAAGAGGCGTGGCCAGAGACACCACTGGGTTTCAAACTGGAGACTGCGGACCCCCCAAGGGTCCTCGAGGTGCTTCCAGAGGGTCCTCGGTTAAATTTCACTGTAATTTAACCCTCCTATTATGTTTGGGGTCAATTTTACCCCAGCCAATGTTTAAAGTCTCTAAATAAATGATTTGCATCATTTTTTTTTGCTTCATATTTAATGAGTGTTCCTAATGTAATGGGTTCTACCGGGTAAACATGAAATTGACGTGATGATATGTTTTCAATGTCCTGTACACACTTTGTAACGCATCGGTTATAAATAACAAAAATCTGTACTTAGAAATAATATAAAGCCATTAAAACACCAAAAATTAATATTTATTTCCAGTTTTAGGTCAATCAATGAGATTTTATGGTGATTTGAATATTTTTCCATTGTCGCATAATAGGAATACTGGATGTATAAGTGGGGGTGGGAAGGAGTTATGTTTTATTTAAAGGGCTATTTAGGTCATCAACAAAGAAACATAAAGTACCTGACACATAAACTTTGATAACAATTTTAGTTATAATAATTTTGTGGAAGTTTAAACTGCAGGGGTCAAATTGACCCCACACATAAAAGATGTTCAAAAATGTGAACATAACAGGAGGGTTAATTCACTAGGAATTGTAAGGATGCAGGGATTACGGATCATTTTAACATTTTCTTGTTGTTGGTTTATTCTCACTGTGAATTGTCAGAGTTCAAATCTGACACCAAAACAATAAAACCCTTTGAGATCTGAGCAAATTCACTTGATTTCTTTAAAAACACGGCGAGAGGGAAAAGAAGGAGGTTAGCAAATAAAAACAAACACAAAAACAAATAAAAAGAAACACAAAATGACTGGGAAATACCAAAAAGAGCCCGCCACTCACAAAAAAGAGAGGAAAAATTAGAAAATGTAAAAAAACCAACACTAAAATCACAAAAAGAGCAGATGAGTGATACTGAGTTGACATCAAAGTATCTGTTGATGTCAGGGTCCCTGCGTGACCCAGAGCGTGACGAAGCTTTCCCACTTTCTTTTCTCGATTTAAAACAAACAAACAAAAAAAAAAATCCCCGTCACAGTCAGAGCAGCGTCTCTGACAAAAACAGAAACGCCTCGGAGGATAAAAACACGAGCGCAGACAGGAAGTGGAGGAGAGGCTGTGAGACGGAGGGCGGGGCTCGTGCCTTGGTGGAGAGCAGCTTGGTGAGGTGAACCTCCTTCAGCTTTAACTTCTTCCTGCCCGGGTTCTTCCTCTGGTCCTCGTCCACGTCGGGGTCGATCTGCAACCACAGAGACCACAGCCCTCACATTTCATTTTTATTTTATTATCCATCACTCAGCACCTTAACTGTTTATTTTATTTTATTTTATTATGCATCACTCAGCACCTTAACTGTTTATTTTATTTTATTTTATTATCCATCACTCAGCACCTTAACTGTTTATTTTATTTTATTTTATTATGCATCACTCAGCACCTTAACTGTTTATTTTATTTTATTTTATTATGCATCACTCAGCACCTTAACTGTTTATTTTATTTTATTTTATTATCCATCACTCAGCACCTTAACTGTTTATTTTATTTTATTTTATTTTATTATGCATCACTCAGCACCTTAACTGTTTATTTTATTTTATTTTATTATCCATCACTCAGCACCTTAACTGTTTATTTTATTTTATTTTATTATCCATCACTCAGCACCTTAACTGTTTATTTTATTTTATTTTATTATCCATCACTCAGCACCTTAACTGTTTATTTTATTTTATTTTATTATGCATCACTCAGCACCTTAACTGTTTATTTTATTTTATTATCCATCACTCAGCACCTTAACTGTTTATTTTATTTTATTTTATTTTATTATCCATCACTCAGCACCTTAACTGTTTATTTTATTTTATTTTATTTTATTATCCATCACTCAGCACCTTAACTGTTTATTTTATTTTATTTTATTATGCATCACTCAGCACCTTAACTGTTTATTTTATTTTATTTTATTATGCATCACTCAGCACCTTAACTGTTTATTTATTAGAAGTGGTGATTCCATGGGCTGAATCAAGTCGGACAGTTCCTGAATCCCAGTACCGGCGTCGGGTTCAGCCACTTGGTTTTCCTGGTTCCATGGTTTCAAGCTTACCCTGTGCCACACCATCTACTATCTGTATTTTTCATATTTATTATTGCCATCGGTATATCTCACATTTCAACACTTAAACATCTCATATTCTTAGCCCTTATTGTCTTTAGTGTATATATTTCGTATATTTAGTCTCTATTGTATATACTTTTAATTTTAATTTTAATTTTATTTTATGTTTTTATTGATGATTGACTGTAACGTGTGAATTTCCCAGTTTGGAATCAATAAAGTATACCTATCTATCTATCTATCTATCTATCTATCTATTTCACATCGGCCTCTCACGTTCAGACTGCAGACCAAACACAGAGGGAGGAGCCTCTTACCAGGTGGAAGTATTTCACAGAGAAGTCTCGATCATCTGGAAGAGAACGAGCACAAATCAGGCGACCGTGAGCAGCACTGATCACTTCCTGTGTTGTGGTTACACACACACACACACACACACACACACACACACACACACACTCTCTCTGCTGGGTGTGGCATGCAGCATTCTCACACCAAAACAAGCGTGGGTGCACCGCAGCTGTGGTGCATGATGGGTGTGACAGTAAAAAGGAAATGTCTCTTAAACCTGACGGTGAGTAAACTGGAGAGCGAGTCAGGATTCCCCTCCGAGCGTGAACAGTCACAAAAGTTTAGGGATGCACAATGATTGATTTTTTCGCTGATATCCCACATTTTTCAGACTCTTCTGGCTGATATGTGCACTTACTTTGCACCTGAATGCAGAGAAGGCCAAGTGTCTCCTGCAGTGGAACTAACATTTTAGTACTGAGGGTACTCTTATTGTGAAGGCCCACTGGCAGATACAGTGCTATCCAAAATGTACAACATGCCATATTTATGCTTATATATCATTTTCTCTCAAATGAAACTGTAGCCTCGTGCTTTTAACAGGATTGGATGAGGCTCCCTCACACAGCCGAGGCAAATTTGACCCATTTCTCACATCGGTGGAAAATTTCATGTTGGGCTGACACTTTTAAGCCCATAAAGCCATTCGTATCATATTTGATGCACATTATCAATTCTGTTTTCCGTTTTCAGTTTAATCAATACTTCAAGTACATATCATATATCATACACCAGAAAGATTGTGTAATAACATATTTTTTATTTTATTTTTTTTTTTTTGTTATAGGACTAAATAAAGGGTTCAATTTCAAATTTTTTTTTAGAATATTCTGCCAATTCTTTCATAATTCAGGCTTTATAGGGTTAAAGCTGATATCAGCCGATACTGATATTATTGTGCATCCCTAAAAATGTCAGTGTTTCAGTGTTTTAATGACATGCAGCGGTGAACTGTGACAGGGGCTCACCAACATCGACAGGGTTCATTTTCTGGGGAGCGTAAGTCCACTCAGCAAGCTGCATGGCAATCCATCCACTACTGAGTCAAATGTTTGGCCTGAGGGTGGCGCTACAGGAAAGGTCATGGGGTCACCAAAACTGACAGGGTTAGTCCTCTGAGGAGCATGAAGGCGCTCAGCCAGTCCAGCCGGTAAAGACTTTAAAATATCAAGTTGACATGGTGGTGAATGTGAGCAGGGGGAATAAAATCAAATTAACAAAATGCAACTCGGCTGCATCATGTGGTCATCTAATTTCATGGGTTATTAGATTTCAACAAAATTAACCCTTTCAAATGCAACAAAACCACAGGAACATATTTTTGAGCATTTAAAAATCAATAAAAGATGATCAAAGACTTGAACTGCAGCCTAACGTCGAGCTGCCGTATGGATTTGTTGGAATAACGAGACAAGCAGCGCACATGTGTTTGTTTAGATCAACCTCTTAGTGCCTTTTTTTTTTTAATTTCACTTTCAAACATTAAAAACAATGTGTGAATAAAAGAACAAATGAAACAGTTGTATCCTGTTACTGTAATGCACACTGACAAAAAAACAACCAAAGAAATATTTTGCTTGACTCTCAGGTTGACTGAAGGGGCTCTGAAAGATGATCCGATACATTGATTTTAAGCCTTATTATTAAATACACTATATTACCAAAAGTATTCGCTCACCCATTCAAATGATCAGAATCAGGTGTCCTAATCACTTGGCCTGGCCACAGGTGTATAAAATCAAGCACTCAGGCATGCAGACTGTGAAACAAGACATTTGTGAAAGAATGGGCCGCTCTCAGGAGCTCAGTGAATTCCAGCGTGGAACTGTCATAGGATGCCACCTGTGCAACAAATCCAGTCGTGAAATTTCCTCACTCCTAAATATTCCACAGTCAACTGTCAGCTCTATTATAACAAAATGGAAGCGTTTGGGAACAACAGCAACTCAGCCACGAAGTGGTAGGCCACGTAAAGTGACGGAGAGGGGTCAGCGGATGCTGAAGCGCATAGTGCAAAGAGGTCGCCGACTTTCTGCACAGTCAATTGCTACAGAGCTACAAACTTCATGTGACCTTCAGATTAGCCCAAGTACAGTACGCAGAGAGCTTCATGGAATGGGTTTCCATGGCCGAGCAGCTGCAGCCAAGCCACACATCACCAAGTGCAATGCAAAGCGTCGGATGCAATGGTGTAAAGCACGCCGCCACTGGCCTCTAGAGCAGTGGAGACGCGTTCTCTGGAGTGATGAATCACGCTTTTCCATCTGGCAATCTGATGGACGAGTCTGGGTTTGGAGGTTGCCAGGAGAACGGTACATTTCAGACTGCATTGTGCCGACTGTGAAATTTGGTGGAGGAGGAATTATGGTGTGGGGTTGTTTTTCAGGAGCTGGGCTTGGCCCCTTAGTTCCAGTGAAAGGAACTTTGAATGCTTCAGGATACCAAAACATTTTGGACAATTCCATGCTCCCAACCTTGTGGGAACAGTTTGGAGCGGGCCCCTTCCTCTTCCAACATGACTGTGCACCAGTGCACAAAGCAAGGTCCATAAAGACATGGATGACAGAGTCTGGTGTGGATGAACTTGACTGACCTGCACAGAGTCCTGACCTGAACCCGATAGAACACCTTTGGGATGAATTAGAGCGGAGACTGAGAGCCAGGCCTTCTCGACCAACATCAGTGTGTGACCTCACCAATGTGCTTTTGGAAGAATGGTCAAAAATTCCTATAAACACTCTCCTCAACCTTGTGGACAGTCTTCCCAGAAGAGTTGAAGCTGTAATAGCTGCAAAAGGTGGACCGACATCATATTGAACTCTATGGGTTAGGAATGGGATGGCACTTCAGTTCATAGTATGAGTAAAGGCAGGTGAGCGAATACTTTTGGTAATATAGTGTAGCAAGAAGAAAGTTGATAGGGTATCAAAATCAAGAGGAATCTTCCTTTGCAGAGCATCAGTGCGCTCAAAATGTGATGCCAGTCCACTAATTGGTTTTATAACTTCAGTGTTCAAGCTGACATTCGGCAACAGAGGAAAGGTCACCATGTCACCAAAACTGACAGGGTTCATCCCGTGAGGAGCGTGGGTGTGCTTCCTAAATTTCAAGGCAATCAGATCGGTAGATTTGGAGATTTGTCGCCTTGGAGTGAACGCAGCCATCCTGAGACGCTGCCCGCCCGGGGGGGAAAACAGAAACAGGACCGTTTTTACGTCTTTCACATGATCTGCCTTCGCCTCGACTTTTCATTCGCTGATATCCAAACTGACCCGTCGGCTGGTTCCTCTCAGTGTCCACCTTCAGTCTCAGCCTCCATTCTGATCGATCTCCGCGGGGAAGGGGATTCGATTTTCACCAACCAATCGCTAGGGACGCCGATGCATTGCCATGACGACACACTGGTTTTGTCCGGGTTTTAAGATGTGGATAGCAGCAAAGTAAAAACTATGATGTCGGGTAATACTGAGAGGAGATGCTGTTTATTATAAAATGAATTTGTTAATCAAAGGGGTATTTTATCACCCATTTTCTCATGTGAGTGAACATGCCCTCTGGCTCTCGGTGTCTGGAACAGCTTTATTATGTTTGTCCCGCCCTACAACACTGCTGACAACACTGCTGGCTCAGTTGTTTTTTATGACCGAATAATCATTAGTTGAATCGATCAACACCAGACCTGCAGAATCACTGGAAACTTCACGGGTCTGGAACCAGGTTGGACTTTTCAGAAGTAGAAAAAAGCCCAACTACCAGCACAGTTTGTTTTATCTTGGCTCGCTGACACACTTTGGCTTCAGCCTGGTGGTTTGTGACTGAAACAGACAGGAAAGTGCTGCTTACCCTTCAGACTGCCCTGCGGACTCACAGGGGGGTGAGTTTTCTTAGAGAGCACTTTGATCGATGCTCCGTCAGGCACCTACACACAGAAACACACACAGGATGAATAATCAATAATGTCTTAGAAACTGTTTGAGAACTTCGAGACCACAGTCTATTTGGAGAAAATCCAAAATCTATGAGGTGGAAGGAAATTAAGGCATTTTAAATCAGGTCCTTGGCAGACAAAATAACACACTGTATTTACTCCTACAGACTGAGTCCTCCTGCTATGAGACACTGAAAGCTTAACTTTGGGTAAGATGTTTTTTTCTAAAATTAATTTACAGAGGTTTGGAGAAAAAAGGTGTCATTTTTCCAGAGATAGTTTCAGTTTCAACTTTAGATATGAAGCTGTTTTTTTTCTATTTCATTTCTAGCACACTGCAACCACCATCACCCACAGGGGATATTCAGATGTTCATAGATACCACTAAATAAGAATTTTGCATTTGTCAGATGAAGAACTTATATCTCCAAAACATCAGTTTTTCAGGAACTAAGAAAAATAGTGAGACAGTTGCATATTTTCTGCAGAATTTCCTCAACCTGTTGCGATGTGTATGTAATCCTGCAGAAAATCAGCATGTAAACAAGCCATTCAGTCTCATGCTCAGTGTGAAAATCTCATTTGTCCTTCAAACAAGGTTAAAAATCTGCCAGTGGGATGAGATAATCCCACTTGATTCAAGAAAAGTCTGGAAACAAGTCGATTATCTTTGGAATCAATTGTCGTTTTCTTGATCCTAGTGGCTGATCTGCCTCGTTCTGCCTTGTTTGAACACATTTAGACCTGTTTTCAGAAAAAAAACTCCTGAAACAAGTGAAACTGCACTGGAAACAAGTGGGATTATCTCATCCCACTGGCTGATTTCTTACCTTGCTGGAAGATTTTAACACTCAATGTGAGATTAAATGATTTCAGACTGAGGTATGAGTTTCGCAGTGGTTTTAAAACATGAATATCACCAAAACTGGCAGTTAAAAGGTTTCTTCTGTGCAGCAGTGATACGTGTTGTGTGTTGCTCTCATAATAATAATAATAATGCTAATGTGTAATCTGATGTCTGGACAGTAGGACCGTGTTGGACGGGGGCTGTGTGTTGGCGTCTGTCTGTCTTCAGGCCTTCAGGGCAGTCTGCTGATGGACGCCGAGCACACAGAGTCACCATGATCCCATTATGAAGCCATTACAGACCATAAACGTCCTGAGTTCATCTCGTCTGGCTTTACTTTAAAGAGGCGCGAGGCCAGGTTTTTCTTTTTTTTCCTGCCTAAATACTCTCATCCGTCTCGTCTTCCTAAGTGATAAAAAGTGGCTGCAGCAGAGAGGAGGAGTCACATCTCCACTCGTTAAAACGCTGTAAAGTCGTCCTAATTAAATTCGGGTGTCGGCTGATGTGATGGACACTGATGGGAAATGTCCTCCACACAGGAAGTGAAGGGATGAATCCAAACTTATGGTCAAATTTCAGACTGGCTGCTAAACCAGCGGTTCCCATGCTGGAGGGTCCAGGGTTGGGAGATGATTTTTGTCCTCCCCAAAAAATTAAGGAAAAGGAGACACAGCGGCTGTGTTGTGTGTAAATCATTATCGCCCGCTCCTCCTGGTACCTGCAGTAAGATTTTTGTTTTTTAGCTGGACGTTCTCCAGGTCCCAGGACATCGGGTTCCATGTCAGCGATGGATGGGTTAAGTTTTTTAATTCAACAACATGCAAACAAATGGGACAGGATTCAGGATTCAGGACAAGTCCTTGCAATTCTGGACTTTTTCTGAATTTTTTGGGACGCCTGGCCACGTTATGTTGCTTTCTAGCTATAATAGTTTTGTTACTTCTAGTCTCGGGGCTCTATTTTAACGATGTAAGCGCACACTGTTCAGGATACCCTGCTGTTTCTGCTGTTGTCTGCTGTCCCAGTTTGTCCCTATCTCCCTGTCTCTGTCTCTTTGTCTCTCTCTCTCCCCTCCCCACCCAACCGGCCCGCCCTGAGTCTGGTTCTACCTGAGGGTTCTTCCTGTTAAACGGGAGTTTTACCTTGCCACTGTCGCCAAGAGCATGCTCAGGAGGGAATCTGTTGGGTTTCTTGTTTTTTTCTACTATAATTTGTAGAGCGTGGTCTTTACCTGCTCTACCTGTGAAGCGTCATGAGATAACTTCTGTTGTGATTTGACGCTATATAAATAAAGTTTGATTAAAGTTTGATTGACACTCTGCAGAGCGTTTAGGACGTGTCCAAGTCCACTTTTGATTCTTGATGGTAAAAAAATAGTCTGTTAGCTCCAGGCTCCTGGCCCTAAAGGCTTGTCCTGAGTCTCTTCATGAATCCTGGCTGTGTTTTGGGCGTAACATGCAGTGAACCAATCAGAGGCCGTCTCCCGTCCCCTTTAACAGCCAGGTGTGTCACACATTGGTGGGTTGCTGTTCTAATGGAGGATTCTCCAGGTAAGAAGGAAGGAGACGGATCTGCTCGTGCACCGAGTGAAAGCTCGCCGGCTTCCACTCTGATTGGTTCTTCAGCATCACACGCCTTTCCTGGAATTCCTTCATTTATACCTCTCACTAACATTCGGGGTCGCCAACCTGCCAAATTAAAGAACCTGGCGGAGTCATCTGCATCGTGCAACGACGTCTCATGTAGAAACTCCTGATGAGGAACTGAGGCACAAATTCAAAAAAGTGTTTCTCCATCGCCTGGCACCAAAGTCCTGTCTATTTCCTGTTTCGACCCTTGTGTTCAGGTTCCTCACCTCGTAGTGCTTCAGCGTGTTGAGCATCGTCACATCGCCGATGACCTCCGAGCTGCCGTCCACTTCCTCCAGAGGAACAAACGATCCGCTCTTCTCGTACTCTAATGACACAAAGGGAACACGCTGTGGTTAAAGTGCTGGAAGAGAAGCTTTCAGTACAGCTCTGTTGGAAAAATAACCAAAAGAATCCCATGTCAGAGTAGAATCTGCTGAGGTGATCAGCTGCAGGCCTGAGACACGGCCAGCAGGGGGCAGCACAGGTGGAGCCTTTAGAAGCATAAGAGTAAAAGAAAGAGAGATAAATTCACGACTTTAATCTCCAAAATTCTGAGTTTTTTCCCAAATTATTAACCTCCCTCCCCTGGCTGCATTTCCCCCCTCCTATAGTTACACCGTCAAACAAATTCAAAGTTATAGACATGACACTAAATGAAAATATCGGCGGGCCAAGAATGCCAGTGAATAAAAATGTGTCTTAGGCCTGAATTTAAAAACAGAGATGGAGATTCAAGATCAAGATTCAACAGATTTATTGCCATGTCAACAAGCTGATAGGAATTTGTCCTGGTAGACTCTCCGACATAAATATCATAAACAAGGACAGAACAGCAGCACATCACGTAAAAAAAGACGAGCATAAACACAAACAGACAGTAAACAGTAAGCAATATGCAATACCCAGCGGCATTGAAAGTTTTGTTAAAGTGCTACTTACAGTGTAACCTGTATATACATAACCAATAAAGTCAGTGCAAGTTCAGCTGTCTAATAGCCAAAGGGTACGTGCTATCTCTGAAGTGGGATGTTGAGCACCTAATGCTTCTGTATCTCCTGCCTGATGGGAGGAGATTGAAGAGGGAGTGTGCTGGGTGAGTGTGATCAGCTATGATTTTTTTAGCCTTCCTAATTATTCTTGTGGAAAACAGTGATGAAAGTGAAGGGAGGCTACATCCTATGACTTTTGATGCTCGGCGTACTACTATACCCTTTCCAGCCGAGTCTTGTCCTGAGAGGTTGTGTGACCAAACCAGACAAGCGTGGAGAATGTGAGCACACTTTCAATAGTAGACCTGTAAAAGTGCATCATGGCTGCCTGGTTGACCCTGAACTTTTTGAGCTGCTGCAGGAAATAAGAGTCGCTGGTGGGATTTGCTGATCTTAATATTGGTGCTGAGATCCATGATAGGGATTCATGGATGGTGGCCCGGAGGAACTGGAAAGAGGTGACCCTCTCTACCTCCTCCCCATTGATGGAGAGGGGGGTGAGGGGACTAGAGATCTTCCTAAAGTCGACTACCAGTTCTTTGGTATTTTGAGATGTTAAGTATCAGGTTATTGTTTTCACACCAACTCACCAACTCCTCAACTTCTCTGCGAGAGTCAGATTCGTCCTCGTTGTCGGTGTCGTCTGCAAACTTATACAGCAAGACTGAACTGGATATGTAAGAGACCAGCTGTCAGATGGGAGCCTGACGAATGAATGAAGCAGCTTGAATGCCATCAACAAGATCTGAAACTGAATCCTAAAACTGGACAGGAGGCCAGTGAAGAGCAGCTGGGACTGGGAAGTGTTTAGCACCAGTCAGCATCCCTGCAGCTGCATTCTGGACTGTCTGTCTGTCTATTTTTAACAACAGAAAGGATTTGATTGGTTAATTAAGTAATTAGTCGCGGTGTGTTGCTCACCGATGCGAACGTCCCTGAGCGCGGCGCTGTAGCAGAAGCCGAACTTGGCCCTGAAGGTGGACAGGATCTTGTCTTTGAGCTGTTCGACGGTGTCGCAGCTCAGAGCGCTGACCTCCAGGGGGTCGCTGACCTCGCCGTCGCTGCCCACCGCAAAGTGAACCTTCAGCTTCTGCACACACACACACACACATCACAAAACAAACCTGTTATTGATCTCTAATGAACAGGCATAAAGATGTACACAGTATTGGAACAGTCAATTCCTTTATTTTTGCTCTAGACTGAAAACGTTTGGCTCGATGCGTTTACTGCAAGCAAAGGATTTGCAGCTAAATATTAAGTCTTATTCACTTTAATCCACTTTAAGTCGTTCTGCTCCAATACTTTTGCTCGGGTAAAAATTTGGTGTTCCGTTACAAATAATGCTGTCGTCTAAGTTGTGTATCAGATCCAGATGTAAACACCTGGAAATGAAAGCTGAAATGTTGATCCCTTGTCTCATCTTCATCTTTTGATGTCAAACCCAAATGTTTTCAGTTTACAGCAAAAAATAAAAGGAAAAACTCAGAGCAGCTCATTTAGCCCTTTCATGCATAGCGGTCACTACAGTGGACAGCTTAAAAGACAGTTTAAAAGTCATTTTCTCCTAAATGGAGTGGTTTCTATGGTGGAATTGCATATCAGCTGTTAGAGTGCTCTCTGCAGCTCCCCTACATTGAGGTTTATGCAGAGACTGTCAGTTCTTGTTGCTGAAAACATGTTAATACCAGTAGAATGACATGGTAATACCAGTCCTGCATCCTGAAAGAAGTATGGAGACTCACAGAGATATTCATGACCTAAGAAGAGTAAAAACACATAAGAAAAAAATCTGGACTTCACAATGCATGCATGAAAGGGTTAAAAAAAAAAAAAAAGAAATGAACAAGAACTAGTTCATGTTAGGGAGTGTGAACGTGGCTCAACATTTGAACTATGAACGTTCATTAGTTCATTTTAATCTGTGTCTAAATTTTGAACCGGTACCCATGAAGTGTGAACTGACACAACAACAGTGGTTATGTTGGTAAACTACTGCAAGACCACACACGCACACACACACACACACACACACACAGCTGCATGCAGACTCTTAGCAGCCAGCACTAACATCTCTGCTGACCTCACACTTGAGGCAGTGTGAAAAGCCACATCATGACCACATTTCATTTCACACATTTATTTTTCAGCGATCCTGCTCGCGCCTCCCGACATGCATGTGGTTCAGCTTTGAATCTCTATACAGTTTGATACGATCTGATAGAGATTTAGTCCAGAATCAGCGATTTTGCGTGGTGATATTGTACTGATGCACGGAAAGTAAAGTATTGATGTTGTTTTGTCCCATTTTACTGCAATAAAAACGACATGAACAGAATGAAAACTTTATCTTTGCTTTATATATAACAGCTGTAGACCAGGTTTTCACTTCGGGACAGAATTTGCAATTGAAAAAGGTCATAAATTGCAGTCCTCAGCATACTGCATAATGTTTAAAATCACTTTGTGACTTGATAATCCTGATAATGTCGTGCAGTCGGGGCTCTGGTGATTCCAACACAGCAGCAGAGTCACCGCTCCATAAAAAGCATGTTGAATGAATGTTATTTCAGTGTTTATGTTGGTTTCCTTGCATGGACCTCGGGCTGATCCACGCCTCTCCAGCCTCCACCGTGAACTTCTGTAAACTCTGACACGTCGCGTTTAAAAACAGCTCGTGAAACTGAGGCCCGGCTTCTCGTCTGACTCGAGAGAGGCGGCCACTTCTTCTCACTTCCCTCGCCGAAAACGCCTCTCAGAGACTTCCTCAGCACAGAGCCGCCCAGCAGAGAGATAAGGTGTGATGCACGCCGGCTTTATCACAAGTGTCACGTTAATGAAAAAACAAACGGCTGCAACTTCCCTCCGGTGTGTGAAACACTAGAACCCTGATATTATCTCCTACCGCCCTGTGCACAAATTCTGTTTAATGCTTTTATTCTGCATCGATCCTGCAACATAAACGTATTTCTGTCATGTTTTGAAGCTGGGATTTTTTTTTTAATCCAAGCAGTTCCTCTTGTGGACAGATCCAAAGAGTGTGTGTGTGTGTGTGTGTGTGTGTAAAAAGCAAAAAGTGGAACTTGTACCATGTAAACATCATGTAATATCAGAGCGATATGTTGACTCACTGCAGACTGTACCTTATTTCATTTCACAGTGACCTGACGCACTGTAAAAACCTCCATGTGAACAAGTCATCTGACCTTTAGTGGTCAAATCCTGCTTTCCCTCATACAAGGTAAAAAAAAAATCCACCAGTGGGATTAGATAATCCCACTTGTTTCCAGGTCAGTGTCACTTGTTTCAGTGTGAATGTGTTTAAATGAGTCAGATCAGCCACCTGGATCAGGAAAACGACACTTGATTCAAGAATATTCTGGAAACCAGCTGATTAGTGCTGGAAACAAGTGGGATTACCTCATCCCACTGGTGGATTATTTTACCTTGTTGGAAGAAAAACAAGATTTGAGCACTGAAGATGAGACTGAATGACTTGGTTAGATTGAGATTTTTTTTTTTTTTTTTTTTTTTGCAGTGAGCCGGTTGTTTGAGATCAATCCGGATGTTTCCACTGCAGTTTCACTTGTTTTGAGAATTTCCCAGAAAGACAGTCTCCTAAACGTCAGCCTAAATGCTAAAACCTGTTCCTCAAATTAACAAAAAAAAAAAAAAAAAAAAAAAAAAAGGGTTCAAACAGGCGGTAATCTGTTTGATGCATGTCTGTCTGTTTTGAGAATTTCCTAGAAACAGACAGAACAAGGCAGCCAACAAGTCAAGTCAGGATTTGCCTCGGAAACTAATGCAATTAATGAATCTGACTGGCAGGATTTTTGTTTTTGTTTTTTTTTTTTCACTTTAAATGAATCAGAACATTTGAGAACTCGATATTAGACGAAATAATTAGTCAAGATAGGCATTTAAAAAAAAAAAAAAGTCTGAGTACTAAGAACACACTATCTCTCATCCGGTCACCATGTGCAACTTATTTGTTGTGCAATGTCCAGGAAATTATTTGTGCAAGCTCAACGGAGAAAACCTGCTATAAATAAAAGCCACGCCAGGTTTGTCTTTACCACACTTACATATTCAAAGTGCCTGAATAAACACAGATACCCCTTTTCCACCAGGGCTGGTTCGGAGCCGGTGCCTGACTTAGCACCAGTTTTTTGGTTTTCCACCGCCCGAGCTGGGGCCAAACTGGTGCCAAACTGGTTCCAAACTGGTGCTAGGCAAGCACCGACTCCGAGCAGGGGCTAAACAGGAGCCAGAGAAAGAACCGATGACGCGGCCCACCGCGTCATTGGTGGGCGGGGTTACAAAACAAAACAGGAACTGCGAACGCTATAAACATAAACAATAATCCCCGAGAAGCCGTGGGTTATACTGATTTTACAGCGGCATGGAACGCGGCTCGGCAAATTACATTTAAGGGTGAGAAGCACCCGTTTTATAACTTAACATCGCTGTCATTCGTTCCGATCGCGAATCCGACAGGTAGCCGGCAATAATTGTGTTTTTCGCCTCTGTATTGAAACGTAGGCTTGTAAAGACACACGCAGTATTTGCATCGCTAATAAATCCAGATCCTGCTCCACCCGGGGCCAGAAACTGTATCGGGAAAGCAGCGTTATATGCTTGACTGAGACGCGGCTCACGAACACGATCAGTTTCAGCGGCTTCAGGACAGGACGGGCGGACAGAGACAGAGACGCTGCAGCCACTGTATTGTATGAGTGTGCAGTTTTATGTGTGTTGACGTGATGAAGCTGCCGTGACAATGTAATTTCCTGCAGCGGATTAATAAAGAATCATTCATTCATTCATTCATTCATGATGGTTATTGTGATTCTGAGCGGGCGTCTCGCGCACCCGTCATTACGTTTTCCGAAGACGTCATGACGTGGCTCTGACTTGGCTCCACTTTGCTCTTGGCCGGTGGAAAAGCAAACCGGTTCTTCGTTGGCACCAGTTAAGCACCGGCTCTAGCACCAGCTCCGAACTAGCACCAGGTTTTTTCTGGTGGAAAAGGGGCAAGAGAGAGGAAGTGGTTTAGCACCAACCGTCGAGCCCGAGCTCACACACACAAACACTCGCCGTGTGTTTTCACGTCACGTTGATCCGAAGGGTTTTTTTTTTTTCCCCTCAGCAGAGTTCAGACTGTCAGTGTGATACTGAGGCCTGCAGCTGAGGGTCAGGTTTAAATATTAAACGGTTATAAATAAATGTGCAACACGAGCCGAGGAGAACATCTGGATTCGTGATCTCAGTCGAACTTGAGAATTTTTTTTTCTTTTTTTTGCATTTTGCTATAAGTATTACCATTTGTTCATTTGTTTTTTCCTTGACTGTTTTTTTTGGGGGGGTGGGGGGTGGGTGGGGATATATATACTATATATTTTTTTATATACAGTTTTTTCTCAGGTATTAATTTTTTCCATTATATGGCTAAACAATGAGTATATATATCCACATAGTCAACTCCTGACCTTTTGTTTTTGGGAAGGGGTTGGGGGGGGATATATGGGAGAAGAGAATTTTTCTGTTTGAAACACGACAAAACTACTAATAAAAAGAGTTGGGAAGAACTTGAGAAATTTCCAGGATGTCGCGAATATTTCCAGGACGTTTTCGTGACTGGAAAACCTCGTCTATAAATTTCAAGGTTTTCCAGGATGTCAGGGAAAACCCCTGGCTTTGGGTCCTCGGCTGGTGTAAGAGGAAAATATTAAGTCACTGGAACTGACAGAGTTCATCCTGTGGGGAGTGTTCTCTCCACCTCCAAGAAAAACCACTGATGCACTTTGGATCTTTTACTGGGACAAATAATAATCTGCAAAAAAAAACAGCTGCTTGTGTTTTTTTTTTTTTTTTAACTGACCCTAATGTTTAATTTTTGTCATCAGAGACTCTGAGGAAGACGCAGTGATGCTGAAATGCCTTATTTGCACCAATGAAAGGCCTAAGTTGAGCTCACCTGATGCAAATGCATGCATGGTCTGTGTGTGTGTGTGTGTGTGTGTGTGTGTGTGTGTGTACCAGCGAGGTGAAGTCCTGTGCCTGCCACAGCAGCCAGTCCTCGCTCAGCGTGTACAGAGCTTTCTCTGTGACCGAGTCCACGGGTCCTTTGGCGATCTGCTGCGTCAGAGCGCTCACCAGCAGGAAGAGCTGCTGCCCGACACTCTCCTGCACACGCACACACACACACACACACACACACACACACACACACCAGCAGACAGGAAGTGAGTGGGCACAGCCATGCACTGAAGCTGTGAACACAAAGCTGCTGCATTTTCACTGTCAGGATTATCACTTTAAAACTGTGAAACTGTAACTTCTTTAAAACTGCAACTCCAACCCCGTCAAAGTGAACAAATAAACCTTTTTCAGAAACATACGATACATTGTGTTCACGTTGGAGCAGCCAAGCTAACGACTCCCATAGACTCCAAGTCATTATGCTAAGCTAACATGAAATGCTACCCAAAGGAACTTTCGGATTACCTTTTTACCTTTTTTTTAAACTACAGAACTATGGAAAACAGTTGAATCATCACCAAAGACAAACACCTGGAGCACACTGGTTAAATTTACTTTGAGCTTCTACTGAAGACCATCTATTCTGCCCTGCACCGAAAGTACTGAGCTCTAATTTCGTTGCATTATTATACCGTATATGATTGTGCAATGACAATAAAGATCTATCTATCTATTGCATTCTAACTGCCATTTTTTTGGCCTTGATTAAAATATAAATATGTACAAAATGAGGACAAAGTGCTGATTCGGGGTCAGCATGGTCAAACAGACAAACGTGGCTGACCCGGAGGAAGCCGTAGAGGCAGACGGACATCCAGTTGGTCAGCAGCTTCTCCACCACGGACTCGGTGCGGCGCAGCAGCAGTTTGGGCTGCGAGGCGCCGGCCTGCAGCAGCAGGGCCTGCAGCAGCTCCTCCATCACCTGCGTCAGGTAGCACAGGTCGCTGTGCAGCGCCACGGTCAGCAGGGACGCCACGGCACACCTGAGCAGAGGAGGGGCCACAGGAGACACTCAGACATGTTCACTTTGGACTTAGAGGACATCAGACAGGAAGTCAGTGTGAGAACATGGTGAGGGCTTGTTAGGTGGGGGATGAGAATCTCACACAGGATATTATTCTGCGTCGCTTCTGTTTTGTCAGTTTGCTGAAACAGTGTGAAGGTTTTTGTTGCAACTGATGTGTGTGTGTGAAAAGTAGGGTTTGGCCTTCACATCTCAGAAACTACTCACCCTATTAGGCTTAAAGGAACACAAAATACCCCCTTTTCAAACGTAACCACACTGAAACAAGATGTTGGACACCATTTCCACCTAGGGGCGTCCAGTAGGTTCAGTTCCTATGGGTAGCATTTCATGTTAGCTTAGCATAAAGACTTGAAGTCTATGGGAGTTGTTAGCCTAGCTCTGTCAAAGTGAACACAATGTATGATTTCTATTTGAAAAAGGTTTCTTTTTTCACTTTGACAGAGCCAGGCTAATGACTCCCATAGACTTCAAGTTTTTATGCTAAGCTAACAGGAAACGCTACACATACGAACTGAACCGCTGGACGTCCAGAGGTGGAAATGGTGTCCAACATCTGGTCTCAGTCTGGGGAAGTTGGGAAAAAGGAAAAAAGGGATTTTGACGAAAACGTTGACTATTCCTTTAAGTGGCTCTAAACAAAAGACTACATGGTCCGGTGGTGTCACAACATGTGAATGAGCCCACATGCAGATTCACATGACCAGTGAAGCAGACTGACTTGTCCTTGATGGTGAAGCTCTTCTGCTCCTCCAGAGTGTGAACCATGCAGGTGAGGAAGTGCTGCTCCCGGATCAGTTTGGACAGCGCCTGGCAGCACTCGTCGGGCCGGACCTTCACCACGTCCTGATCCGGGTCACACACAAACACCGAGTCACTGAGCGAAGTCACGAAGCGGCGCGAAACACCAGCAACGTCAGCGGCTCGGCGCCGAGTCTTACCTGGCCGATGTCCCGGATGCACGACGTCATCAGAGCTCCGCCCTGAGAAACAGGAAACACAAAGGTGAAGGTCCTGTGTGACCATCAGCAACAAGAGGTAAGAGCTACCTGTCCACAGGTGGCTGTATATGACTGGACGGTTGATGGGCGTGGCCGCTGTAACCAGGAAAACACATCCTCGCTGCACCTGATTGGACGAACGCTTCACTAGTGGGGCATCCTCTCCCGGATTTCAAAAACCAGACCAACATGGCGGCTCTTTCCGAAAGTTTCTTTGATATTTGAGGAGCATCTGAGGTGAGAAATGAACCCTGCAGCTGCTGAGTCTGTCTTCATTTCAGATTGACGACGGTAAGTTTAAAAGTTCCTACCAAACACCCCTAATTTGCATAAAGCAGCCTTGACGTCAACGTTATGCAAATGAGGAGAGACCAACGCGAGGCCCCATCTCTCTACCAGCTGCTGACATCGACGCTGAATGGGAAGCGTGGAAATGGCCGATCCTGTGGGCGCGGACCATGAGACAGGAAATCTGCTGTGCTGCTTTACGGCACAAAACAGGAAGAGGGCGCTGTTCCTCCAGAGCTAACGAAACCAAAGCAATGAAGCAATGGGGCTGATGGGAAATTGGAAAAACACGAGCACTAACGACACCACTTCTGGGAGAGAGAGGCTGACAGTCGACTTTTCAATTAACTTCACTATAATACGTTGATGTTAATTTCATCGTTGTGATCCTTCACTCGGTGGTGTTTTCTCCTCCATATAAATCCTCTAGGTTTGACCCGTCAGCTCCGTCCCTGAGGAGAGAGCGAACCTCACTGAGACTGATCTTCTCCAAAATGAAAAAAGTGGATCTGGACCAGCAGACGATACTGTTTTGGGCTGGAAAAAGCAGTTCCACCAGTTGTCAAGAAGGAAGATCCAATGGATACACAACTACACATCTGTTTGGGATTCATTATCCATGTTCCTTACAGGCCCTTCTTCCTTCTATTCTTGCTACCACATGGACCTACTTTGTTTCGGTATTCCTACACAACGGCTTCACCTACCAGGTATGTTGGCGTAGGGATATGGTGTAGGGATACAGAAACAAAAGTAGTTCCACCAGTTGGCGAGCAGGAGGACTGTAAAAGAGTGCAGATAATGAATGCCAAAGAAAGGTGTGTTGTTTTTTCAGCTCTAACCGGTGTTGCCTGCTGGTCCAGATCCACTTTGTTTATTTTGGAGATCAGTCTCGGTGAAGCTCGCACTCTCCACAGGGAAGGAGGTGACATCCCAAACCTGGAGATGCTGTTACACTCACACCTTCGTTTACAGAAAAAAACCCTAGATGGAAAAGCAACACAACTAGCACTTTGACCTGCCACTCAAACTGCAACATATTCATTGTCAAATATGAGCCTTATATTTTACCTCAGGGAAGAAGATCCGGGAGGCAAAGTGCTTGTAGTCCAGGAACGGGATCGCTCCAACATTTTCCATCAGGTCAGCCCTCTCTGTCTGCAGATCCACGAAACCTGCAGAGCACAGTGTGTGTGTGTGTGTGTGTTATTCAGCCGGTACATCTTACCAGATAATTAAAACTTAACCCCAAGGCGACTTTTAAAGTGAAGTACAAAGCCGAGATCTGTGTCTTGATGGCAAACAACCTCGCCAGTTTTGTCTTCGAGAAAAAAAACTCAAGAACGTGAGAACAAAGACGCATCTTTACACTTTCAGATGGGCTGCACGCCATCAACGTGCCACGCTAAAGGTTTCAGGTCCCAGTCAAACCTACAGTTCATTCCATCAGATACATCGAGCTCGGACAAAAAAGGCATCAGGATGTTTGCAGATGATACTTGTTTTTCTTTCAGACAGAGGAGCGATGCCATTTCGTCCCCCCACTGACCTTGCCTGATGTCGTTCCTGATGTCGAGCTCCAGGTCTTCGATGCGCCGGTTCATCTGAGCGGTGAGCTTCCTCTGCTTGCTGCGGTAGATGACGACGCCCGCTGAGAGACACAAACAGACCGAGCAGGCGAGTCAGCAGAGTTTCTCATGGAAGATGACAAACAGAAAAAGCGGCTTTCTTTGGGTTCCTGAAGGCTGACACGGATATTTCTGGAGTGAAGCCATGGCTTGGAGATCACCCTCACAATAATACTGGTATAAATCTACACCTAAAAAAAGTATCATATCTTGACATCAATGATACACTATATTACCATAAGTATTCGCTCACCCATTCAAATGATCAGAATCAGGTGTCCTAATCACTTGGCCTGGCCACAGGTGTATAAAATCAAGCACTCAGGCATGCAGACTGTGAAACAAGACATTTGTGAAAGAATGGGCCGCTCTCAGGAGCTCAGTGAATTCCAGCGTGGAACTGTCATAGGATGCCACCTGTGCAACAAATCCAGTCGTGAAATTTCCTCGCTCCTAAATATTCCACAGTCAACTGTCAGCTCTATTATAACAAAATGGAAGCGTTTGGGAACAACAGCAACTCAGCCACCAAGTGGTAGGCCACGTAAAGTGACGGAGAGGGGTCAGCGGATGCTGAAGCGCATAGTGCAAAGAGGTCGCCAACTTTCTGCACAGTCAATTGCTACAGAGCTACAAACTTCATGTGACCTTCAGATTAGCCCAAGTACAGTACGCAGAGAGCTTCATGGAATGGGTTTCCATGGCCGAGCAGCTGCAGCCAAGCCACACATCACCAAGTGCAATGCAAAGCGTCGGATGCAATGGTGTAAAGCACGCCGCCACTGGCCTCTAGAGCAGTGGAGACGCGTTCTCTGGAGTGATGAATCACGATGAATTTTCCATCTGGC
Organism: Myripristis murdjan; assembly: GCF_902150065.1. NCBI lineage: Eukaryota > Metazoa > Chordata > Actinopteri > Holocentriformes > Holocentridae > Myripristis > Myripristis murdjan. Next base: position 25,510,433 of record NC_044002.1, on the reverse strand, counting down.
AATCTGATGGACGAGTCTGGGTTTGGAGGTTGCCAGGAGAACGGTACATTTCAGACTGCATTGTGCCGACTGTGAAATTTGGTGGAGGGGGGATTATGGTGTGGGGTTGTTTTTCAGGAGCTGGGCTTGGCCCCTTAGTTCCAGTGAAAGGAACTTTGAATGCTTCAGGATACCAAAACATTTTGGACAATTCCATGCTCCCAACCTTGTGGGAACAGTTTGGAGCGGGCCCCTTCCTCTTCCAACATGACTGTGCACCAGTGCACAAAGCAAGGTCCATAAAGACATGGATGACAGAGTCTGGTGTGGATGAACTTGACTGGCCTGCACAGAGTCCTGACCTGAACCCGATAGAACACCTTTGGGATGAATTAGAGCGGCGACTGAGAGCCAGGCCTTCTCGACCAACATCAGTGTGTGACCTCACCAATGCGCTTTTGGAAGAATGGTCAAAAATTCCTATAAACACTCTCCTCAACCTTGTGGACAATCTTCCCAGAAGAGTTGAAGCTGTAATAGCTGCAAAAGGTGGACCGACATCATATTGAACTCTATGGGTTAGGAATGGGATGGCACTTCAGTTCATAGTATGAGTAAAGGCAGGTGAGCGAATACTTTTGGTAATATAGTGTATAACAGCAACAGACTAAATACACTAAATTAAGGTGGGGGATTAACTAAACATCGCACAAAAAGTAAAGGAACATTTGTGTTTGGTAGATTATTTCTTTGCTGTAACAATGCTTCTTGGCATTTGGCAAATTTTTCACGGGCGCAACCCACATCCTCGGCTCTGCAGCTCATCCCACAAATGCATGTTCCTTACAAATGTGGCCCCATTTTAATGTGGCCCCATTCCAACGGTGTAAGATTTATTGCCAAGAGCCATTATTACAACAAAGAAACAATCTACCAATCTACCATTTTCTACAGCGACGTCCAGTTGGATAAAAGTCCCTGCCTGCAGTGAAATGGCTGCTATGGGGGCCAACATCATCACACAGGAATCAAATGTGGCTCATTGAATCCACAAGAGTCTCAGCTTTCCAGTCAAAGCCAACTGATGCAGCTCCAAGACTGTTTAGGCCCCAGTCTGCACACACACACCATTTTACAACAGGCCACAAGAACACATGTGGACTGCAGGCTTTGGGGCCCAAACTGCATGGGATTAGCAGAAGGTGGGCGTGTCTGCAAAGGGGAGAGCCGTGGCTGCCCAGAGAACCCATTTTCATTCACACAGCTGGAGGTCAGAGGTCAAGGGACCCAGCTGGAAACAGACATGCTCGTTTTTCCCCTTCGCCAAAATTTAGCCCAATTCTGGAGGGACATTTAGCTCCCTTGCCAACAACATAGCAAGACATGATTGGTACCAACACAGTACTTACAATCCTCCCAATTAAAAAAAAACATCCAAAAAAATGTGATGCCTAAGTAAACCAATCCCTCCACCACCCCCAGCACTTACCGACAATGATGCAGGGTATGGGCAGGAGGGCGAGCAGCATCAGAGGAGACAGATTTGATGGAGGCTCCAGTGTCACTGTCCTGCCTCCGTACTTTATCTGGAAAACAACAACAGCTCTGTGTGAAGAGGCGATGAGCTTCAGGGACGTGACGGCCTGAGAGCACAGATGTGGTGCTGGCATGGAAAAAAAAAAGCTAGACACGTCATTTAAAGGTGCGCTGTGCAAACCTGACGAGTTCTGATTCATGTGAGCAGATTAAGACTCAACTGACAAAACACAGAATAAGAACATCATTTATTTATTCACGAGTTGGGCCTGTAATGAAGACTCAACCATCAATTTACATGGTTCTTCCACATTTTTGGTCTAAAGTGTCTTCGGGTAAATGAAATCGTGCACCTTTAAGAGTGAAAGGAGGAGGTGTTTCTCCGTTGCTATGACAACATGACACACTACCTGCCAGAAGTTGGCAGCGAGTAGATGATCCACACTGCCGACTGTCTGGAACTGAACAGATTTTCGTTTTATTTGTGAGAGCTCGACTTTCGCCCGACTGTCCTGGCTCAGTTTACTGCAGAGTGTGTGTGTGTGTGTGTGTGTGTGTGTGTGTGTGTGTGTGTGTGTGAGAGAGAGAGAGAGTCGGAGAGAGAGAGAGAGAGAGAGAGAGAGAGAGAGAGAGAGAGATTTACCATTAAGAACTCAATCTGAACGTTGGGTTTGTCTTTAATCTCACAGGTGAAAAAGTCGGTCCCACCGCTGCTCTCCAAGGTTTCCATGTGGCAGAGGTGCTGCGCGTCGCCCTGAAGGCCCCACACCCTCAGCTCGTCTTTGGTCATGTTCAGTTTGTCTGCCATTTTCTGGAGCAACAACACAAGTGGATGCAGATTTAATAATTCACCTCACCTCTACATGAGTGTGTGTTGGGCGTGCGCTGTACCTGTATGGTGACCCGCAGGTCGTCTCCGGTCCTGGTGGATGTGAAGCTGGTGAAGTGGGGGTCGGGGTGGTAGGTGATCTCCGTGGGACACGACACAGACGTGTTGACAACTTTCAGAGACATCGTGCTGCTGAAACCTCCCTGAGCGTTTTCAGCAGGAGGCGTATCGTAGTACAGAACCTGCGGCGAGCAAGGAAGCGTGAGGAGTGCATGAGGCGTGACATGCCATAAAGTGACGAGAAATTAACCCTTTGAGAACTGAGCTAGTTCACTTGATTTCCCTGAAGAACACAGAAAAAAAGATGATGAGCAAGTCAGATGACCCCAAAAACTGGCAAGAAGTCAGCAGAAAGTTACAAGATAATTATCATAAAATAAAAAAAAAAACACATCAAAACAAATAAAAAAAACCTGAAAAACCTTTTTACACAAAAACCTATACGAAAATTATCAAAAAATTACCAGAAAATATGAAAAAAATGAAATATTAACCAAAAATTCCCACCCCCCATATTAAAAATATTAAGAGCAAATTTTGTTAAGAGGATAAAATTAACCCTTTCAAAATAAAAGCCAGCCCACAGCTTCCTGGGTTTCAAAGGTTAACGTAATGCAGCAAGTCATAACAGGAAATGACATAATGTAGATTCAAGGTTTTATTTATCATTTGCTCAGAATAACTCCAAGTCAGACTGGGACAAGACAGTGTGTCTGTTTTTCCTCATGAATCCATTTTGTCATTTGTTGTTGTTGTTACTTTGCTTTTCTTCTCTTCTTCTGCTGGCTAATTGTTGTAGCTGCGCCTTGTTGTTTCGCACTTTTACGACGTGGTTGGCGCGCAAATGCATATCTGTATTGTCCTTGTAAAATAAATGACTATAATAAATAAATTAGAGGGGGCCTAACACGCAGCCCTGTGGGACGCCTGTGTGGACGGTCAGTGAGGTGGAGATGTGGCTGACCGTTTTCAACACCTGAGGTCTGTTTGTCAGGAGTCAGGTGTGTGTGTGTGTGTGTGTGTGTGTGTGTGTGTGTGTGTGGACCTACCTCTGAGCCGTTGTGTGTGGGCTCTCTGACAGTGTGCGGGTCGTGGTCGTGCACGATGCCTTCGACAAACTCCAGAAAGGATCCACGCACCTTCATCTTCCTCATCCCACTGCAGGACGCCCAGCAGCCAGTCAGAGAGCAGAGAGGTTAGTACAGCCATCAAACCCAAGATAGAGATCCTTGTTTTAGTGTGTACTCTGGTGATTCCAACGCACCCAAAGTGACAGTAAAGAATGCACTTTTATATTAAAGCTTCTATGCCACATTGACTGACATGTAAACTGAAAGAAAGAAAAGGAAAAATGAATAAAGACTTTGTGCTTCCATCACAACCACAGAAGAAAACACAGAGGAATATTTTGAGTGTGTTTCCTGTTGGCTATGAGGAACACGCCACCACGTTGGAGCCTTAAAATGATCACTTCTTCTTCTGAGGCAAAACGAAACAGGGCTCACTTCTGTGCAACAGTCGGGTGTTTGAATTATAACGCAGGGCAGCAACTTTTTAGTTTGACTGCTGATTAATCTTTTAGGATTATTTTTTTCAATGAATGAATTAATCGCATAATTAGTAAAGTGTAAAAAATAAAGCTAAAGTCTGATGGGAAGTGATTAGAGTTCAAAGTGACGTCTTCAAATGTCTTCCTAAGTCTGACCGGCAGCCAAAAAAAAAACAAAAAAAAAAAAAACAAAAAAACTCCAAATATTAATTTTATGGGGATATGAACAGAGAAAAGGAGGAAATAATTGAATAAATGTATGTTCATCAACTAATTAACTATTGTTATCTTCTGTATTCTACTGAAACTGAGGTGATGAAACTAATAAGTGCAATGCAGACTCAACCCATGTAAATCTGTTTAACTGTATAGTGCCAGGCTCAGTTCATCATGAAACCCACCATGATAACCAGTTAAATATGGCTCAACTGCATTTTAATTAACACCATATCAGTGACAAATCAGTGCCTGCTGGGGCATTCATAATTATATTTGCATTTTTCGCCTTCATGAGCCTCTTGGTGCTGTGGTGGGCAGCATTAAAGAACTGAAAAAAAAAATAGTTTGACAAGCATAACTAAAAAAAAAAAAAAAAACGAGTTTCTTTTAGGTGCAGAATTGAGGAAGAAGTGCCACTTGCAGTTTTCGCCACAGAAGAGGGAAGTGATCCTGTGTTGAAAGAGGTTTCTTTTGGAGAAGTGGCCGTCTTTCCCCATCAGATGACCCTGAACCCGAAAACGGCCCTGAGTTTCTGAGGCTGTTTGCTGGAATCCGACTCAGCAGCATCTGATGAAGTCAGAGGCAGAACGGTGGGACAGCAGCCTGAAATAACTACAAGTCTGTGTTTCCGCACGACACTTCCTTTATTAGCTGGTGGTGTTAATACTGTAAAGTCAAAAAAACAAAACACAGAGTTTCTAAGTCCTTCATGTAAGAGGTTAGCGCTCAGATGTGTGGGTGTCAGGAAGAGGTTCCAGTCAAAAAAAAAAAAAAAAAAATCCTTGACAGAGGCCGAAGTACAAAAATATTTAAATTCTTCTTCTTATTATTATATATAACAAAATGTAATATGGCGATACTCAAATGAAAAATGCAAAAAAGTGCACAGTGAGATTAAAAGGATAAACATTTCGATCAGGGGATCATGAACACAAACAAAAACTTTTACCATCAAACTTTTACCACGACATCAAGAAAAGACAGCAATTAATAGACATAAAATATATAGAAGTGCAATACATAGAAGAGCCATATCCAGAAAAAACTATGGATAGAGAAAATGTAACACAAAAAATAGCTTCCAAGTGCCATATATGAACAATAAATCCCCCACACACCAGAGAAAACAGCTGCAGCATGTACTGTATGGAGGCTGTAAAGGCCAAACACTTCCCTCTTCGTCCTGGCGTGTGATTTGTGATTGTGGCTGTGGTTTTGGCCGTAGACAGATTCAGATTGTTCAGGACTGCGACCCGGCACACAGTGGAGTTGTCAAGTGCAACAAAGTTTAAGAAATGTTAAGCTTTTGGTGCCCTTACATCCATCATCCTAATGATCCTTCAATACCTCAAGAGTTTATTGACACAAGCATATGTCCAAATGTACTTTTATCTAAATCTGTGTTTTGTTTTGATTTTCAGATTATCAGTCAAAAAACAACAAAACAAAATCTCATCTACAGGCTAACATCTAGGCAATATTGGCTTTTGCGACAAAAGTTTGGATTTTTGATTCAGGACGAATGTGAAACTTTAGCGACTGCACTAACGTGTTTCTTTCAGGGATGGAATTTGTCTGTTTTGCAGATAAATGCAAAGGTTTCTAACACTCCAAGTTAATGAAATGTATTCTAACTTACTGAATATCATCTTCATATAAAGCTCAGCACCACTGTTTACATCTCAAAGGGCTTTACATGCCACCCCCTGACTAATCCTCGTGCTGCACGTCTGTGTCACAGTAATACGAGCATATTGATGTTTAAAGATAATATCGTTAAAAACAAGCTCCAACTTGTGGAAAAAACCTGATTTTCTAAATAAGAAGCCGAACTGAGCGCAGCGTTATTTAGCAGGTGTGGTCATACCTGGTCCAGGTGCTGGCCGGCGTGATGTTGTAGCAGGACGGCAGCGAGCGGTAGGTGACGGTGGCGTTGCCGAGGCAACTGCCATCCGGGAGGACGACGCATACCTTCACCACACCCTTATCTCCACTGGGAATACGAAACATCAGCTTGGTGCCAGTGTTGTTCCACACAGGAGACCTGAGAGAGAGAGAGACAGAGAGAGAGAGAGAGGGAGAGAGGGAGAGAGAGAGAGAGAGAGAGAGAGAGAGAGAGAGAGAGAGAGAACATTATAATATGAGATTAAAAAAAGAGCAAAATTCAACTTTAGTCCCCCAGAGTCTCTAAACTGATGTAAAGTTGAAATGATCAAACTGAAAATGTATGACTGAATATTATGGAATACTTTGCTTTAAGTTCAGAGGCAGTTGGACTTTTTGTGCAAAATTGAAAAACAACTTAATAACTTTTTTTCCTTCATGTTTGGATTGATTTCTTAACTTCCTGTGAAGAAACGCAGGCAGGCCCTATAATGTATTTGCCAAATTTTGAAGGTTTTTTAAAAAATCCCAAACCGCAGCCAAAAACAGGTGGTGATATGTGTTCTGCAGCAAAAATGTTCAGGATGTCCAGCTAATTTTCTCTTACAAATTTCACAAATCTGCCACTCACAGCACAGTGCTAAAACTTGAACTTTAAAGCTTCATTAATATTACAGGTACACTCTGGCTCTTCTTTCCACCAGACAGTTTACAGCCTGCTGTTATTTCCTGCTCTAATCTTTCTAAATTTCTGTGTGGATCAAAATATGCAAAGTCCAGTTTTGAAGTGAATAATTAATAGTAATGATGATAATAATTGTAGGAACTCCTCACACTCTTGTTATTTTCCACCGTGAGCAAAAGGTTTAGGATTAAAGCGGTGAGCTGACTCACTCTTTGGCGCTGCAGTCCAGCTCGGCTTGGATCCGAACTCTGGTGACGGCGCCGAGGTTTCGACCCCTCAGCACCGCGCCGTTTCTTCCCAGGAAGGAGAGGACGCTGGGAGTGATGGAGGAGATCTCTGGTTTCTGACGGAAACACACACACACACACACACACACACACACACACACACACACACACACACACACACACACACTCTGAATGTTATTGACAATTCAAGGCTGAATATCCAGCAACTTCTGAAAACTGGTGTTATAGTTTAGGGGTTTTATGTATTTTTCAAAGTTTCTTCCCACTTCTGATTGGTTTTGGGTCATTTTCAGTGCGGCTGTGGTCATGTTAACACTTTAGTTCTCAAAAGTCTTTAGTTTCTTTTTAGTTGTTATTTGGGTTCAGCCCCATTTTGTTAGAGTCTGTATTTTTTTGTAATAAAATTAATTCAGAACTGGCATTTTGCGTTGTTTCCAACAAGTAATGTCTAATGCCAACAATTAATTCTTGATCTAATTTATTTACTTTTTTTTTTTAAACATTCCTCAGCGAACAAACTTGGGAGCTGGTCAAAATTCTCTTTTATTTTTATTTTTATTTTAGATAAACTAGTTACTTGTACAAGCAGACAAGATGGTTTTAGTTAGATTTGACTTTTCTTGCAAAGTGTCCTTTTAGTTTTAAGTCTCATTTCTTTTTGTGCGTTTTTGTCCCAGGTCAGACGCAGGTCAAACGCTGCCTGTTGAAATGTTGAATTAAACCAAATGTTGAAATCTCCTCTGGCAGCATGAGTCCATATCCTGCTGTCAAATCAAACCCTCAGCTGCAGACCTGTGGCGAGCAGCGACACAAAACCTGTGTTGAAAAATTGAGCAAAAGCCAAACTAAAGCCTTGATCCCCGTCACCGTCAGGACCTGCAGGTCGTCTGTGTTTCTGACTGTTTGAACTGCATCTGTGGTGCTTAATTAATTACTAGGAACCTAACACTGATTTGTTTTCTTTGAAACATATTTAGCTGTCATTTAAATTACTTGCTTAGCACACACACACACACACACACACACACTGCTCTTATCTGTTCCCTGTTACCGATGTGTAACTTCTGCAAAGCGGAAATCAGATATGAGTTTCAGATGGAGTTCAGGGTCACTGCAGCTGCACAATATATTTAAAACAAACAAACAAAAAAAAAAAAACAAATCACAATATGAAATACTTATATTTCCAGATCACTTGAGGCTGCAGTTATTCTACCAGCGTGGTGGACTCTTAATTAAAACACTGTGTGCAGGTGCAGAGCATGAAAAAAAGGAAAATTAAATCCATACACTGCTCCTCAAAAAGTTGTTTGGGAGCATCAATACAACGCAGGGTACTTCATCTTATTTTCATGCTCGTGGTCATGTTCACCCTTATGCAAAGAAAATATATTTACCAATATATTACATGAAATATATTATAATATATATTACATTTAATATATGGAATTACAACAAATTTATATGTATTTGAAAATGTCTTAGCAATACATGGAATAATATATATTGCAATATATTTTTATATATTGCATCAATAATTTGAATACATGGAATAATACATAAGTAATTGCTCATTTCAGATATTGCAATATATTGGAAAATATAAAGACTAGTTCCCATATATGGAAATATATTACCTAATAGATCACATGATATTTTCCAATATACTGCAATATATTTTTGTTTCATAAGGGCAGTTCAGCACCTTGTAACAAAATTCTTCTGAACTTCCTTTTTCTTCCAGTTTTGTCTATTTTTTGTTGTTTTTTTTGTTCTTCATTTTGTTTTATGGGCGTCTTACTGACCATGAGGGTAAAGATCAGAGAGTTTTATTCCTTTTTCAGTCAAATGCATGAAGACTGATGAGTTGTAAATAAGCAATCACCTCAACGTGCGTTAGCATAGTTACAGCATGGCCACCTGCCAGCAATTTAACAGGGAGAGTTCATTAGTTTAGGGAACAATATCCTCTGAAACAATCTAATATACAGAACAGCCTCGCAAGAGAAATGCTACCAGCTGACTGTTAGCCACAGCACTGTGGACAGCGTGGATTTGCCTAAATGGATGAAATACGGCACATTTTTCAACCAAAAAAATGGCTTGGCTAGCTCAGAGGGGGTCTTAAAGTTACGCCACTGTTACCTGCTGGAAAATAATCTCAGTGGTTTTGAGTTGGATTTTAAAAAACAGGGTACATCACGGCAGCTAACAGCTAATGTAGTTCACTCAGTGCAACACAACGAGCTAGTGTCGCTGTTTGTTTATTGTTGTTGGGTTTCACAAGAGCTGAATGTGTCAGTGAGTATTTATACAGAAAGCAGATTAAACTGTTGACACGGTGTTTTTAGTGGGTTCAGGTATTCCGCGATGGCGTACAGGAAGTTTAAAATAAAAAGTTTCATTTTTAATCTGTATTGGCAAAAATAAATAAATAAAACAATAAAAACTGTGTCTGTGTGCTCTATTGCAGTTTATTCTGCAGTGTCATCTTTTAGTCAGAATTAGTGCAGTGTCACTGTGATGTGAGGAGCTTCAAACTTACAGAAAAGTCCAGCTGGGACTCAGACACGTGGCACACACTGTCCTGTTAAAGGAAGTGAGAGGCAAAAAATCAAGTATCAACACGAGTGAAGACGCTGATGACACATTGTTCTGCACACAGGGCCGCTCATGGAAAACAACAGCACTCTTACACATGCACTGTACTTACGCACACGTCTGAGGTAACTTTACCATTTCAATTTTTGTGACACACCGCATAGAAAATATAACTCTACAACAACAATGGGAAACTAATAAAAGGTTTCGCATGGGACATTTTTAAGGACATTTGACAGCTAATGCGTTCAAATTTTACACAAATTCAAATTCTGAATGCAGGATTTTCAATTCTACTGGAGGAATACTTCATTAAAGTACTTCAACTTTTATTCAACTTGAAGATCCTCCTCAGAGATGAATATGAAAAAGCATCTGGTAATCTCTGTCTGATATTAACACAACCTCAATTTCCATTTCAACTGAATTTCCATTTTTTGATTTTTATTCTTATTCAGTTTTTCGCTAATCATACTGTAAACCAAATCAACATGGAAATAATTTGTTGATGTTAAAATGATTAATTCAGCTTTAGAAAAACATTTTAGAAGAAACTGGATTAAAACATCTGATGTGAATATGAGGCTTTTTTTTCCAAGTACACAGCTTTACCTTCCAGTGACATGCAATATGTAAACTGTAAACTGTTTTAATGTTTAGTAAGAAGGTATTAATATTTAGTAAGTGATCTCTATACTTTGGATTTTCATAAACAACAATGTGCCCTTCTTTGACACTTGCCAGCATTTTCCTTTTTACAGTTTCTAGATGTTTGTTTTTCTTTCTGCACCACGACTGCCTGTCTCACTTCTGTTTATGAAAATGTAAAATGGAATGGTAATTATTCTCAAGAAGACGTGGTTTATTACATTGACAGCTCCTGCGTTCGCCCAGGAACAGGCGTTGCTGCTCCAGCCGCATCCTGCTGCGATGCACCGACGGCACCTGAGTGGAAAAAACAAAGACGTCCCATGAAATGATCAAAAAACAAATATTATCAGATAAAGCCTGACTGTGTCCCGTTATTAACACCATCAGTGTTGATTTAAGAGTTCAAATGATTATATCCAATACAAAACTGACTTGTGCGATAGGCTAATGGCGAGGCTTTCAGGTGACCCGCTGGCGGCCATGTTGGAGGTCATCACATATTTAGGAACAATCCTGCGTTTGCAAACACACCACCTGTCCGTCTCAGTGTCAGTGAACACACCTGATCAATGTCACGCTTTAATCGCTGATCCATCTCAGAGTTTTTGTGTCTGGATAACGTCAGCTGTTCGTGGTATCGCATCATGCAGTATTTACAGGAAGTGCTTTCTTCTCACTTGTAAAAACAGCCTTCACACCAACATCCAGTGCAGTTACAACTTAAATCTGGTATTTTTACGAAAGCGCTGATTGGCTCGATCCAACTACAAGGAAAAATACGTGCCTAAGTAGCCCACCTGGGAAACATCGACTGATAAAAGTAAATGAATCACAATTTTAACGCTACTTTTATCATGCATGCTTTTTTAAAACAAAAGACAACACCTCTGCCTTTCATCAAACTGAGCATATTTTGATAAATTAACAGTTTAATAGTTTAATTGATATGGACCTGAAGAACTGTAACGTTAGCTTAGCATACTTTACAGTCCTGCTCCCGTGTGGTTTTCAGCTGAAATGAACACTGACAAGGCGTGTTGATGGGAATCTTTCTGACCTCTGGCCTCTTCCCAAAGGTGGATAAATTATCTTGAAGCTAGCATTAGCATGGTAACACTAACATGATTAGTCTGCTGGCTAATTAGCTAGCTAACAGTTAGTTCATTCATTAATTAATTCGTTAGCAGTAGTATCCAGAAGGCCCAGAGAGACGCAAGTAGGAACAACGGAGGAAAAAAAAAACAACATTGTAAAACTGCATGTGAGAATTTTTATCTCCATCATCTGTTTTGCTAATTAGCAAGTAAATTTTTTTCTTTGTTCCTGCCAATCTACTGATCCACACTGTTGTCCAGTAGGTGGCAGTAATGCACAGCAAGCTGGTTTGCTAATCCCCATTAAAGCTTAAGAAGAGGAGGAAGTTACACTAACATTAATTAGTTAACATTTTACAAAAAAACACGTTTGTTACACATCACGTTAACATCCTATAATAACTTTCCAGTCAAGCTAACTTGCTAGCTAGCTAACAAACTGTCCTCCCATTCAGCATATCAACCTCCAAAATATAAAAAGCTATTAAGACACATCATTTTACAAAACATTATAGGCCAACATGTATTTTTACAGTGTATTTATATGTATCGTCTTTATTTTCCTTTCCATTTTATGTAAAAAAAAATTTGCTTGCATTAACTGAGCTTATACACAGCTAATAGTAGCTAGCATATCTACAAGAAATCATTCATCCCCTCTGCAATAACTGTTTTAAATAGCACAAAATAGGCTGCACTGTTCTTATGTGTTGTTGTGTGTCAATGTGTTTGTTAGTGTTTTTTTTTTTTTTTTGTGATGAAGCCGTGTCAAATACAAATTTCTGTTTTTATTGAAGAACAGACAATAAAGTTTCTATTATTATTATTATTATTATTATTATTATTAGCACGTTAACATTAATCGGATTAGCACACTGACTCGTTAGCTCGCTGACGGCGTGTTCAGGGTGGAGCAGAGACTCAGGCTGAAGACTACAAGCTTTTTCAGCGAGCTTCACCGCTCTGGCTTCATTTTGATGTTTTTAACGTTTAACTTCAGCGAGGCGGGTGAGGCGGGCGAGGCGGGTGTGGCGGGCGAGGCGGGCGTGGCGGCAGACTCACAGGGCGAACGTGGCCGGGCCTGAGATCTCCGAGCAGTTGGCTAGCTTCAGGTTTTCTGTCAGCGTTTCAGATCCAAGTCTAATCTTCACGGTGACGTCCAGCCCTGTTGACAGGAAACAGGAGGAACATTTAAGGACCACAGGTTCATGAAGGAGGGTTCAATCAGACGGTAAACAGCTTTGCTGGGCTCTTATTTTGGCGATGGCTCGGCCGGGGGAAGTGAAGGTGAAACACTTCAGTCACTTCAGGTCTTTACTGAGCAGAATATCATCAGTAAAAATCAACATGTACTAAAATGTATTTACAATTCTTCCCACCTTGGTTTGGCTCTCAGTTTTCTAACTTTCCTGTCAGTTTTAACTTAACATGGTTATTTTTACTGTTGAGTCAAAGTAAGCATAAACAGAACTGAGTTTCTTTCTAAAATTATGATATCCACGATTTGGAGAAAAAAAAAAGAAAGAAAAAAGAAAAGAAAAAAGAAAAATCCCACTCGATTCACCAAAAGTGACTTCTCTCTGTTGAATATTTAACTTTATAGAATTTGAAGCCAGAACAAACTGAGTCTGTTCAGTTTTCTGCAGCTTTCTTTGCAAATGTTGAAATAATAATAATAATAATAATAATAATAATAATAACAGGAGTTTCCATCTGCTCTTAACGTCTCCAGCCTCCTAATAAACACCTGCTAAGTGACTTTAGACTGGCACATACATCTCGACAGGGTGAAGCCCCTCAAATGGTTTGGAGTTTGAAAATATAAACCAAACATCAGCAACAAATTTACTCATATCTTGTGTTTTTTTTTTTTTTTTTTTTTAAAAAGGCAGGAAATGGCTGGGTCAGCTTTCACCTGGGAACCAAGACCGAGAGAAGTCACAAAGTCAAAATCACATCAAGCGCTGCAGCCTTGACTGCACAGAATAATTCCACCTTTAATGTCGTAGTCGGCCTAGCCTGCGTTTTATTATTTTATTATATTTTATTATCCATCAAGCAGAAACCCTCTCTCCTAAAAATGATATTCTCATACGACTAAACTGCATTCTTAATCACGTTTAGGGCGTCTGTTCTGGATTCCATTTGTTTGTGACGTATTTCACAAATATGTTTCCTTCTGGACGGTTTCCTTCTGGACGGTTTCCTTCTGGACGGTTTCCTTCTGGACGGTTTAAAAAGAAAACCACTGTGGCTTCGTGCTGCTATTACAAACCCACATGTGGCACGTTACAAGCAAACAGAATCCACAACAAAAACACGTCCTCCCCCTCAAGAACATAGTAGAGAATGCAGTTCAGCTTGACGAGAGCAGAATTTGTAGGAGACGGGGCTCCAAGTGAGGATCTGTTTTTCTTTCCTAAATGAAAGCACGGCGTGTTAGGGCGACTGTTGGAAAAAAGGAGGGTTAATATTCTGAGAAGAAAAAATCAATCCGAATTTCAAAGATTAAAGGGGTAAATTTATGAGAAAAAACTTGAAAATTCACAAATTTACCAGAAAAAAACTTGGCAAAATGTTTCTTTGACTGTTTTATTTATTTATTTATTTATTTATTGGTCAAGGAACCACATGGCTTCACTTCAGCTGCTTGCCGTGTATCATGCCTGCAGCTGATCAAATTATAGTTTGCAATCGTTATTAATAAAGTTGTAAATAAATTTACAACTTTAATCTTAGAGAATTTCTGAGGCTTTTCTCACAAATTTGTGGAATCTCAGAATTTGAGTTTTTTTCTTATGAATTCGTGAGTTTGTTCTTGTAAATTTATTAATCAGATTTTATTTGTACAGCACTTTTCATACAAAGACAATGCAACACAAAATGCTTCACACCCTAACCCACCCCCTGCCACACACACACACACACACAGGAACCTCCCTCCCCCCATCCAGTCACACACACAGCAAAACAACTGTTAAAAATAGGAACTGGAAACGAGGAAACGCTGTCGTATGTGAGGAAGCACCAGAAGCAGGATAAAAGTGCAAAGTGAAGATAAAAGAATTACAATCAATGAGCCAATAAAACTATAAACAGTAGGGAAGAAATCAATAGATAGCAACTTTTTAAAAGGAAAACAATCTAGAAAATACTAATAAATAGATGAGTTAATAATAATAAATACCTGGGACAAAATTAAATACCAACTGATGGTAAAAACATTAAATAAACAGACAATAAAACAACAATTAAATAAATGAGTAAATAAATAGATGGATAAATAAATAAAGTTTAAGTAAAAGCCTGGAAGGTCATAAGTTTGCTCTAAAAAAAAAAAAAAAGACTTAATTAAGTTAATTAAACCCTCAGGTTGTTTTTTTGAAGGTTCACAATTCACTGACCTTCCTCAGGGAGTGTCCTGCTCTTGAGAACACAGGTGCATTGTGGGAACTGCGGGGCGGGGCCTGTCCTGTCGCACAGCTCGTCGGTCACCGTGGAGAACTGACAGGCGAAGTTCGTCAGCGCCGCCGGTTGGCCGACACTCACATGGGTCTGGACGCTCAGCGTGATCTGAGGAAGATGAAGAGGTGTGTGTGTAAATGTGTGTAAGTGCGTGTGTGTGTGTGTGTGTGTGTGTGTGTGTCTGAACAACGACCCACAAATCAACCAGAAAATGGAAGAGAATTCATTTCTTCCTTTGTACCTCGCCGCTGCTTCCCCTGGCCACTCGGTGAGAAACCATTTGCTGCTGGCTGGCGTCGTCGCCGACCGACAGCCAGACTGGATCTGAGCACTCGTCTTCAAATGTGCACCTGCAGAAGCCACACACACACACACAAACACACACACACACACACGCCGGGCAAATCATGTGACAACCGAGTTCATAACCGCTGGAATCAGAAGACAGAGACAGACCGAACATGTCTGACTTGTGAAATAAGTTTAAAGTTGCACTAGTTGGCGACAACAGAGCAGCAGCTGAGACATGGCAGCTTCACAACTTTTGTCCAAAATAAATTCTGTGTTTAGTTTGGAACCTACAAGGAAGCTACCGAGGCCAAACTGGTGCCAAATGTGGAAAAATTCAGTGCAGCCGTCAGTGTTTTGCCACCCTGCAGTTTATGTCTAATTGAACAGGTTAGAGCCCCAGCCAGGTGTCGGAAATATCAGTGACTTATCTGTTGCCAGCTAGCTCATGTTTGATAGATGGGATTGTGTATTTTAAATACTAAAAGTACTGAAAAATACTCTGCTGATATTTGACTGCAGTAGAAGTAGAGGTATTGTTCCTCTGCTGGTATTTGAGAAGTTTTTCATGGTGCAGCTTTTATTGTGAAATTTGGAAAATGACAAAAAGTAGAACCAGCAAAGTAGAAGCAGGTTCCTCTTCTCATCTCTGCTGACTCATCTCAGCTTTTATTGTGAAAGGTTTCACAGTGTGTCACTGATCATCTGTTCTCTGAAATGGATCTGATTTAAAATGAAGTGAAGGACAAAACTCAAGAAATGGACTGAAGGGAAAGTCGAAGTACTGACTTCAAAAATTAACCAAAAAGTACACAAAAGAGCTACTCAGTTACAGTAACGTGAGTAAATGTAATTACCGTATTTCACCAATTAATCGCCCGGCCACAAATAGCCGCCGGGTTCTTTTAAACGCCTGGGGTCTGCACCCATTTTGTGTATTAAACGCCCACCCGAATAACCGCCGGGGCGATTATTTGCATCATAATGAGGTAACCCAAAATAAGGCTACTCACCTTATTTTTGCAGAAGTAAACAGTTAGCCGCACAATAACTGTGCGGCACTTTCGCTTTCTGTCAAAATAAGAGCGCTAGCTAACGTTAGAAAAAAAGGGTGTACTGTCATCTTAAATTGACCGACTGTAAATATGTTGGACGGTAACTGTCATCACAATAATGTCCTGGTGCAGGTCTGTGCAAAAATAAATAAAGGCCTGCAGCAAATAGCCGCCTGGTTCTTTTAAACGCCCGGGGTCCAAGTTGATTTTGCGTATTAAACGCCCGGGCGATTAATTGGGGAAATACGGTAGTTACTTCCACCTCTGCATGTGGCCAGTTTTGTTTGTTTTGTTATTGTTATTTAAGGAACTTAGGCTTTGAGTGGCTGCTGGACTCCTGATGTTTCCACACCAGTAATAAGGACAGCTAAATGCACATTGACAAAAAATTACAATGGGATTTTCCACACCTGTCCCATTGACTTCAATACGAGTGGCATCAAACTTTGGCACCAGTGCAGATTTGGAATGTTTTTGCCACGGCACCTTCTTTATGTTCCTTGTCCTCCCACAGGAAGTGAGAAATGACATTTAAGAGTCACGCTGCATTAATTTAACCTCAGAGCTCATTAACATTTAGCGTGAAAAAAACAAAAACCTCCAGAATTACAAGATGGAAATGACCGAGTCATTTCACAGCGCTGGTTTCTCCGATTTCAGTTCTGACGTCAAAGCCGACAAAAAAACAGCAAACAACAAATCACCTCATGTTGTTTGTGGCAAGAACTGAATCAGTCTAAGAGACGACAACAACAGCCAGTATGTTTGGACCGAAGAGGAGACTTTTGGACTGAAGAAGAGATTTTTATATTTTTATATTTATTCTCTATTGTTATATTGTGTATATTGTATATTGTGTACCTTGTTTTTAAATCGTCCCTCCTAATGCTGCTGCCTGTAACACCTGAATTTCCCCTTTGGGGGATAAATAAAGTGTTATCTTATCTTATCTCTAACTTTTCTTGAACTAATTAAATAAAATAATATTAATGCTGTGCTGGATAGCAAACAACAAAGAAATGCCATTATGCCATGGAAACACATCAATTCACATTTTGTTTTGCCGATTTTCTTAAAATTCGGTTAAAATTTGCAATATATTTGGATGGAAGCCCAACTACTGTGTGTCTCCGAGGCGTAAAACACAGCCAGTTGTATGAGAGAGCAGAAACCTGACAGAGTGTAAAGGGAACGACAGGCTCCACATGAAGACGCAGGTGGGCTGATGATGGGTCAAACACACAGACTTTACCGTCACAGTTTAAATCCTCATCGGAGTAAAACCGGAGTTCGTTTTTTGCATGTTTGCTCACATTAGCCAACGTTGCCAGCTAAAGTTTCCGAACCTTTATCATAACCATAACCTAATCCTACAGATCTCATGTACTACCGAAACTGGAGAAGGAATAGATGGAAGATATCGGGGGTTTCACTCCCAGCACCTAACTCTAACCCCAACCCCCCAGACACCTCACCCTAACCCTAACCTAACACTAATACCAAACACTTACCCAAACACCTAACCCTAACAACTATCCCAAAACAGACCCTACCCCCCCAAACCCCAATACAGCCCCAATAATAAACCTACAGTACCGGATTCCCAACATAACGTGAACAGAGCATTGGGCACTGAGCATGAGGGAGAACAGATCTTTCATATTTGTTTCCTTTGTGAATAAATTCCCAGTGTTGTGACAGTGTTGGGGCTGCAGGGTTTTGGGTTCCACACAGAACCCTCACCACAAGCCCGTTCCTCCTAACAAGCCCATAGTAACTCCCCACAACCTGTGCAGCTGATCTGACAGGACTGAAGACCGCCCGCGCCGCCCAGACGAGCTAACAATTGGCTAACAATTGGCAAACAAGCTAACGTTGACGTATGCACCAACGTTACACTGCACCTGATAAGTGGCGTGTCCAGTTGTGACGCCTAGCTGATGCAAAAACATGACACTGACAGTTTCCTCCGGTGGAGCGGTTGGTGTACTACACTCTTTAGCATGATATCTGCATGGCGCTGAGGGCAGAGGAAGCTGCAGCACAAATGAACTTCTCCTGAAACCACTTTCCTTTGTTTTCAGATCCACATGATTCACTGTGTAAATAAAACAGCTTCGGAATAACTGTTAGGTTTAACTTTTTTACTCTTTGATTCACATGAAATGCCACCCATAGGAACCGGATCACCGGACATCCAGAGGTGAAAATGGTGTCCAACATCTGGTCTCAGTCTGGGGAAGCTGGAAAAGGGGGTTATTTTTTTGTCGGAACGTTGGAGTGTTCCTTTAAGACATCAGAGACTGCCCCGAGGCTGACGAACAGGAACACGCTGTGTGCAGTTTAGTGCCAGGTGACTGACCTCTTTGCAGAGCCACACCAGCCGCAGAAGGGATCCTGTGCAGCCCAGCAGGCCTGCAGACTCGTGTAGTTTTGGCACTGAGACACAGGAAGGTGCTTCATCTGGAACAAAAAACGTAGGAGTTCAGCAGCACCAAGCGAGCATGTGCCATCCAAACAGCCATCAGCCAAGCTAGCTAGCATGAACCTTTTCCAAATAAAGCCTGCTTGCCTAAGTCCATGTTGACAGCATCTTTCTAGCAGCATTTTGAGCGAGATTCTCCTTATGGTGTTTTATTTTTTAATTTTGTTTATGCCTTTTGATGCATGGTGCATTTGTGTGCATATAAGATCCTGAGATCCTGAGAACAGTGTATTAGGGCCATGGAGCTGTGGGTGAGAGTCGTAAATTTACAAGAAAAAACTTGGAAATTTTCTGAGATTAAAGCTGTAATTTTACAAGAAAAAAACTCACAAGTTTATGACGAGAGGGTTGCGGAGGAAGCAGTTTCAGCAGGAGACCCCAAACTCCCCTTTCCCCAGCAACATCAACCAGCTCTGACTGGGGGATCCCAAGGCACTCCCAGGCCAGTGTGGGGATATAATCTCTCCACCTGGTCCTAGGCCTGCCCCGTGGCCTCCTCCCAGCTGGACGTGCCAGGAAAACCTCCCTTGGGAGGCACCCTGGTGGCATCCTTATCAGATGCCCGAACCACTTCAACTGGTTCCTTTCCACGCAAAGGAGCAGCGGCTCTACTCCGAGTCTCTAACGGATGACTGAACTTCTCACCTTATCCCTAAGGGAGATGCCAGCCACCCTCCTGAGAAAACCCATTTCAGCCTCTTGTATCCGCAACCTTGTTCTTTTGGTCATGACCCATTGCAGGAGCTTTGCCGTCTGGCTCAGCTCTCTTTTCGTCACAACAGTGCGGTACAGCGAACGCAGTCCCGCTCTGTTGTGCTGCTCCGATTCTCCGGCAAATCTCACGTTCCAATGTTCCCTCTCTCGTGAACAAGACCCCGTGATACTTAAACTCTTTCACTTAGGGTAAGAACTCATTCCCGACCTGCAGTGGACACTCCACCGGTTTCCTGCTGAGAACCGTGGCCTCAGATTTAGAGGTACTGATCTTCATCCCAGCCGCTTCACACTCAGCTGCGAACCGGTCCAGTAAGTGCTGAAGGTCACAGACCGATGATGCCATTAGGACCACATCATCTGCAAAAAGCAGCAACGCAATCCTCAGCCCACCGAACTGCAACCCCCCTCCTCCACGACTACGCCTCCATATCCTGTCCATGAAAATCATGAACAGGATTGGTGACAAAGCGCAGCCCTGATGGAGGCCAACACCAACAGGAAACAGGTCCGACTTACTGCCGACTTACGGCCCTGAGGAGTGCCCCCCTCACCCCATACTCCCGCAGCACCTCCCACAGAATATCCTGGGGAACCCGGTCATACGCCTTCTCCAAATCCACAAAACACATGTAGACCGGGTGAGCATACTCCCAGGCCCCTTCCAGGAAACCTGCGAGAGAGAAGAGCTGGTCCGAGAAGAGCTGGTCACAGCAATGTCTCTTCAAAGTCCGTTTGCTGATGATAATACTATGATTCTGGGCTCAAACCACCCAGATTTCCTTATAACCAAATCCCATCATGGAAGAAAAAACGTTTTCTTGTAAATTTATGACTTTAATCTCAGAAAATTGTTTTTTTTTTCTCTGAATGAATATGAGCCTCCCTCCCCCGGCTCTGATTTTTTTTTTTTTTTTTTACCCTACAACGGCACTAATCCACTGTCACAGTTTACAGCCTTACACGCACGATACACATGAACTATGCAACCTACCTGGTTTCCTAACACCACGTACACGTGTTTACCATCCACCTGGTCCAGGTGCATCTTGGGAAACACCTGGCGGTCGTCATTGGCCTTGTAGAGCACCCTGGGACAGACGCTCTGAAAGGCTTTGTCCACAGCAAGCTGAGGTGAAGAACACACTTTCAGTCATGCACGTATTTCTCTGCGGCACAAAGAATCCCATTGGCTGAGTGAAAGTCGACCAGGTAGGAGCTAAAATGACGCTGCACAAAAATGACTTTGTCCTCAGGCAAAGGGGACATGGGCAGGTAACCTAAATGTTTCACATATGAATAAACATCTGAATAAAATAATAGTTTAAGCGCTGTAAATGCTAATGAAACCATTGTCCAAAGTCCAAAATAATCCAGTGAAATTATTCCGACTGCAAAGCTCATCAATGCATACAAGCTCTGCTCCCTCCAGGCTTCTCAACTGGAGTCGCCAGTCACCAAACTGCTTCAAAATATATAAGAAGAACTCCCAACCACTGAGTTATTTCTATATTTTTTACATTTTGATTTATTAATTAGTTACTTTGAGTTTGATGTTTGGTGATGCAGATTTATTTATGCTGTTATTTTGGCATGCTTTTATACAGTTCATGGGGAGGGCGGGTTATCGGCCATACTTCACACCGTAACAACAGCTTCGTCGTTTCGTAGCTCGCCTTTTTCATTAAGTTACGGTCTGATGTTACTGTGGTTCCTTAGCTCCGCCCACTGAGGTCTAACTCGACCAATGAGGCTACTTCTGCTACTGAGAGTTTCCTCTGAGAAACGTTTGGAGAAATAAAGTTCCAACTTGCAAACAACACTTTAACAAATCAATTCTATGTATACAGAAAAGCATTTATCAGAGAGGACCCGGACAAAATAATGGTGGTGATGGTCAGTGGATGGGCGGCGGTGGTTCTGCGTTTCCTTTTCCTGGCAGGACCGAGGCCCAGGCGTCGCTCAGAGGCCGAGACCCCGAGACCAGAGCTAATGAGCGGCGGCATTAAAGCCTCCTCAGGACTCGTCCTCCGCTTCAGATGAAAACCACAGCAGTGAAGTGCAGCTCTCACCAGAAACAGAGAGTGCACGTTGTGTAAAAGGTCACATTTCACGTTTGTCCACATTAGCAGGCAGGATGTGCTTTTTAAAAGCCGAGTTCAGGCCGACCCAGAAAAACCCTACACTCCCCTGCCCTGACATCTGGAGCAATGTTAATGATCATGAAACAAACAGGCAAAGCAAAAGTTGAAAATTAATATGAAATTGTATATGGGATATCATTATCATCGGAATAATTAAATAAATAAATAAATAAATAAATACACACTACTCACAAAAAGTTAGGGATATTCGGCTTTCGGGTGAAATTTCAGGATGAACCTAAAATGCATTATAACTTTTACAGGTGAACTTAATGTGACCTTCTGTAAACTTTTGAATGCACATGTCCAACTGTTCAGTGTTTCAGTACTTTTTGCACAAGTTGCTGTTCTCTAACAAGGAGTTTAACAGCAAAATTCACATCAGGTGTTTGATCCATGAATCAACCAATAAATTTCCTGGTTCAATTAGAATTGGCATTTAAACAGTCCTCCTCATCATGCTGTTCACATCTTGACATCATGAGACCAAGACGACACGTCAGTACAGAACTGCCCTACACTTTGTGAATGGTACAGTGACAAGCCCATACTACCTGAATAACATCATTAATCCAGTCATTGTGCCCCTGCATGAACAACACAGGCCTAATTTCATCTTCATGGACGACAATGCTCCAGCTCATCGAGGTCGTATCATTAGGGAACGGCTGCTGGAGACTGGGGTACCTCAGATGGAGTGGCCTGCACTTTCTCCAGACCTGAATCCCATAGAAAACCTATGGGATCAGCTGAGTCGCCGTGTAGAGGCTCGGAGCTCTGTACCCCAGAACCTCAATGTCCTGAGGGCCGCCCTTCAAGAAGAGTGGGATGCCATGCCTCAGCAGACAATAAGTCGACTTGTGAACAGCATGAGACGTCGTTGTCAAGCTGTAATTGATGCTCAAGGGCACATGACAAGTTATTGACACTGACATTTTTTGTTGTGGTATATCCACCACTGTTGTTGGCTTTTGTTTCAAGAAATTGTTTGAGATGAGGAAATCACCAGTGCATGCTTCTACTTAAATGCCCTACTTTCATGATATAATATCACTGAAGCGTGAACTTTTTACATTTTCCATAAATTTCACCCAAAAGCCAAAATTGGGAAATTCTTCTGTTACAGCAGCAGGTTGTTTGGATCGATACAGAAAATTTGAGGAAAAAAGTAAAAACATATGCATATCCACTAAGAGTAAGACAAGCTAAACTACAATGAAATATTCCTGATCTTACTGATTTTAATTGCTTTTATTTATTTATTTATTTTAATTCTTATTTAATTTCTTATTTTTTCTTTTTTTTTTTTAACTTTATTGTAGTTGTGCCTGTATTTATTGCATAAACCCTGGCATCACTGGAAATGAGGGTTCTCCCTTAACAAGGTGTTTTAAATAAATAAAATGATGAGGATGATGATCTAGAAAATATCTGTAGTGTAACTGTGTACAGAAGGTGTACTGGCAGATGTATAGGTTTCATATTGAGAAGACTTGGCCAACTTGCAGTTTTGCTAAAATTACCATAAATCCATTAAAATCCACACATTTGACATGATTTTTTTTTCCCTAGGCGCCTTCAGTCCTGCTCAGCAGCTGTCTTCAGCTTTGTTGTGAGCTGCTTATTTCAGATTTGTGTGTTTTGTTTTTTTTTTGTCAGTTGTGTCTAACCTGTCCTCACGGTGACGCTCTTTTAACACAGTTTGTAACTACAATCTTTGGCCGGTGAACTGTTAGAAGAGCTTTTTCTTTAGGTCCGGCCTCGGCTGCAGGAAACACTCCGGGATTTTCAGGGATTATCGGCGTTTGTGGCGGAACAAACTCAGCATGAAGGAGCCCATTGTGTCTAGTTTTTCTCCAGACTTCATCATGTGAGCAGAGTCGGTTATTGTCGTTTCCAGGCTCTGATGCAGCAAGCAAACATTTCTGAATGAGACCGATTCTGTTCCAAATGAAATATCCCCTCTCATAAAAAAAAAAAGACCAAACCATTTGCTTTGTTTTCTTATTCCGTTTTGATTCTTCAATATCTTTGTCAACAAAACAGAGACGCCTGTGAGTCACCTGTTTGTGAATTATTAATGACAATTAGGCCCTAAATATCTTTTTCTTCCAAAATGCACGTATTTTTGTACATATGCATATATTTACATGTCAAATGATTTAAACGGAGACCTTAATGAGCAGTCCGTCTCCCGTCCCGATGAAGAAAACCAACCAGCTCCTCTGCCTCAGTGCCAGCACCGAGGTCATGGAGCTGCGCCTGAACAGCACCGCCCGGGGCGTCAGCAGCGCCGGCTGAGACACACACACACACACACACACACACACACACACACACATACACAAACTTTTAGAGCATCAGTTATGTAAATGTGGTATTTAGTCAACAAAAACATCCAAAATTCCAACTTTTATTTTTATTAACAGGAATAACCTTGTTTTCTGATTTTTTTTAGTTCATTCATTTGATTTTGAGATCCGCTCATAAAGCCAGGACCTGCAGCTTTTCCCTCAGAGAACCTTGTGATTCTTCAGTGGAAATTAAAACATGAAAAACCCAACACTGAAATCAGCAGTCCTCTTCCTGAGGAGTGGAGCTTCAGATGGAAAAATTAAGTGTTGAGGGTTAAACTTGATGTTGCATTTCACCAAATCATGCTCCATTAACTACCAATTAAGCATTAACTATGTGGTATCACATTAATAAAGTTACCGGGTTCAACTCCCACCAACTTAAAAAGTCTCACATCTCTGACATGCTGTGGCACAGCGGATTTTCAGCCTCATTATGGTTTATGTTGATGTAATAAATGAAGCCTCAGTCATCAGCCCTTAGTTCCTTCCTCAAATGGGTTTGAGCCACCAGAGATACTTGAAAATGTGAACTGAGCTGCTCAAACTACACGCCTGTGCATTTTTTTCTCTTGATGTGGGGCGTTTGTGAGAGTTTGTGCAGCCTTGGAAACTTCCTTAATTATAGCCTAAGCCTTGGGTTAAAATAATGAGGTGGCAGCTGTCCTGTTCAGCTTTGGCTGCAGGACAAGCGCTCAGATGCAAACAGACCTCATGTAAGCCTGGAAAAACGAACCTTTCAACACGCAGGTTGAGACAAAAAAAAAAAAAAAAAAAAAAAAAAGCTTGTTTGCGCTTTCAAACGAGGGTGAGACGACTCCACTCGTCTCCAGAGCATCTCAGTGTGTTTCAGAGTCTGTCTCTCTTGAAACCAGTGACTTTTCCTGACTCCTGTCATGACACATGCTGTGAGTTAGTCAAACAGCTTCGGAAACTTATTACTTCTCCTTACTAGAGGTTTTCTGCAGACTGAACCCCGGACTAAATGCACAATGAGGTTGATATTTCACCTTCTGTAAGGAGCGACTTTATTACTATAAGGCAAGGTAGCAACCGCCTGGGCCTCCCAATCACTTCCAATGTCGTGTGTAAAGTAGATGTTGAATTTTTTCTAGTCTACTCCGGTGATCACACTGAAAACACACTGAGAGTGCTTCTTTTATCACTTTAAAAAAAAAAAAAGTGAATTTCCGAGTTTGGGATCAATAAAGTATACCTATCTATCTATCTATCTATCTATCTATCTAGAAAACAAGACAGCCCAGCAACACAGGCAGGATCAGTCAGCAACTAATGCCGCATTCACTGATTTAATCACAAACTGAGGGGGAGCAGATCTCTTGGTCCGCCCTTGCTGCCCGTTACCCACCTCTGACTTGGATGTGTCTTTTTTAACGCTATAGAAGTCCAGGTCCTGGTCTGTGGGTCCCGTCTGGACCGGGCTGATGTCAAACACGGCCAGCCGGGTGTCGCTGTCGTTCGCACCGAACACGCCGGCCCAGAGCACCGGCGGCCCGTCCGGGATCACCGCGGAGGCGAGCAGCCTGCTGCCGTCCTCACCGGCAGAGAGCCGCAGGGTCGCACCTCGCAGGGACTTGAGGGTCTGGCGCGGCCCCTCTCGGCTCTCCAGCCACAGCAGGCGCACCGTGCGCGGAGCCGCCAGGTTGGACAGCAGGTAGACGGTGGAGTCGATCTGAAACCCGTCCACAAACTCCACAGTGCCGTCGCGCTTGATGGCTGAATTCAATTCCGTGTAGGCAAATATTCCCCCCTCCTGGTTGCGGTTTGTGTTGTGCATGGTCACCGCCTTGGTTTGCGTGAAGCACCGGACCTCCGCGGTTCGGTTTCCGTCCTGCTGGGTGGCGGTCAGTAGGTACGTGTCGGGGCGGCTCGGCATCTGTTCCACGTCCATCAGGAAGCCCACAGACTGGCTGTGGTGCCTCAGAGAGCCAACATTGAAGTTTTCACTGTGCAGCAGACTGGAGATGTTGGTCAGGTCCCGCACCTCGCAGTACCCGCAGTCCGTCACCCCGCAGGTGATCAGGGAGCGGTTCCTGACAAAAGGCACCAGCAGGTTCACGGTGAAAGTCTTGTTCTGCCGGTGCGTCTCCGACACGCGATAAAAGGGGCTCTCCCACGGACTCTCTCTGCTCTCCAGGACGCCTCTCTGGGTCAGGCTCTCCAGCGGAACCAGCGTGCGGCTCAGTCGGTACAGCGTCTGCTCTGTGGCGACGTAAACCGAGTCGGAGACGATGGTGAAGTGGCGGATGGCACTGTCGAAAGTGTGGCTGGCCGCCTGAGCCCGGCACCGGCTCGGCTCCCCCCCGAGTCTCAGCAGCACAGCGAGCAGGAGCAGCTTCATGGTGCCGCTTCACAGCGGGAACATGGAGCGAGTGTGCAGGGCTCCGCGGCGCGTAAGAGCGCACAGGCGCGTCTTCGAGAGAGAGAAGGGAGAAAATCACTTCCGGTCTCACAGATTGAAGAGCTCTGCATTCTTACCCTCTGGCCACACACACACACACACACACACACACACACACACACACACACACACACACACACACACACACACACACACACGGGAAAAACACAACCACAACAATTTAGTGGCTTGAGAAATGAGAAGGGGCTGGGCGGGGTGATGTGAGCAGAGCCGCGGACACACCCCAATTCAACTGATGTGGGTTCAATAATGAACATGAAAACTTTTACTTCACCCTCTAAACAAAAATCACTTTTTCTTTTCCTTTTTTCCAGTAGGAATTTTTAATTTATATATTTTTCAGGGCAATTATGGCGATTTTCTCTATATCAAAATCTAAAATATTGTTGGTTGCTGTCCTTCTTCTTCTTAATTATTTTATTATTTATTTTATCAATTTCATGTTAATTCTCAGGTCATGTATGTCTTCCAAATGAATAATGTGAATTTGCTCACGTTTCAAAGGGTTAGTTGAGCCTTCAAGAGAAAGGAGCGCCCCTATGGTCTTGAACTCCTCACAAACACACACGCGCAGAAAAACTATTTTAACAATTGTGGAAGATACTGCGTCTTTAAATGTTATTTTTTATGAAGAACTGAAGCGGTCAGTGGGCGGAGATCGTTTCTCGGGGGTCGTCAGATTGTAATCGGTGCTTCTCATTGGCTTATTTTCCATCTTCTGGCTCCTCATCTGTGTCTCACTTCCTTAAACCTGCAGCTCCAGGATCCACAGATGTATCGTTTGGGCTTCTCATGAGGAAGTCTGAATATGATTTTAAGAGTACAAAGTAGGCTATAATCCTCCACCTGCTTTACATCTGGCATTTGGAATGGCAGCCGGTCACCGCTTAGGGAACTGAAACAGAAGGCTATAAACAACACCAACGCAGTTTAGTTCCCTAAATTTATTTTCCTCAGCAGTCAGAAAGTTTATATCCAGATGATTTGGTTATGAGTCTATGAGCATTTGCTGGAAATGCTCAAATAAAGTTACAATTTTTTAACCAGCAGGTACAAAATAAATATATAAGCAAAATGTTGAAGTTGGGTAAAGGGGGAACTTGGATTCAGAAATCAGGGAAAGGGGGAACTGAAGCCAAATAAAGTTGGATAGCCTCTGTTGTCCTGTATGAGGTTTTCAGCTCATTTGGAGTTCTTTTACAAAGCGACTGAAGAAACTAAAAGGTGTTTGAAAAGGGCCACCACTCCTCTGGGCCAGGTGGTGGGTTTTCCTACCAAATCTCTGGAGTGAAGGTCTGTGTGATTGGTCCATCCAACAGCCCAACCACCTTGGCCTTTATTCTACGTCACGGTGCGTCTGGATCCAGGGTCCCGTGTGATTGGTTAACTCAGATTCTGGCACACTACAAGACACAGTAGGGACCTTCTAACCCAAACCTGTGGGGGGGGGTTACGACTGATAACGTCCATTCAGTGGTGGGATAACAGTCGAATCAGGTGGAGCCTAGAGGGACGTCCCAGTTTTGGACATGAGGCACCAAAGTTGGGCAGATTCCACAATAAAGGAGCTTTACTTCCACAAGAAGCTCCCCTTTAACATCGTCAAGCGGCGGGTCTGTCCTCAATTCCAGAAACAGAGAAGAACGGATGACAGAAGAGATTAGCTTTACATTTGAACTCTTAGTGTCTGTGGCTCTGAACAAACAGACTGAGATTTAAACACAAGCTGACATCAGGGAAACACTGGAGTTAGTCACAAATGGAGCTAAATAAATAAATACACGGCATTACCAAACTGAGAAAAAACCAAACCAAAGCAAAGCTTTGAGGGGCGCACGGGGACAGAGGTCTTGTTGGTCGTAAAGCAAACGAGACTAAATGGTTTCCCCTCTTGATTGGAGGAGCGCTGATTGATTTCACCTGCCAGTCTCGTGGACTCCAGACAGAATGGATGTGCTCACCGCTCCACCTAGAGGCCAACAAGATCATGACAGGCATGGAGAACTGAAAACATTGTGCCATCATCATCAGTTTTCTATCAGGGTGCGTCAGTGCCACTGTAGGGGTAAAAAAAAATACAGAGCAAGGTGGGGAGGGTTGGGTGATATTCAGAGGAAAAAAAATCAGAATTTCTGAGACTGAAATGGTAGGTTTATGAGAGAAAAAAATCAGAAAATATTGTTTTCTTCTGAATCGTCTCAAGTCACAGCAGCATCTCTTCAGAGTCCAGATGCTGAGGAGGAGATTGTGATTCTGGACTCAAACCAGCAGGATTTCCTTCTGACTGAATCCCACAGGAGGAGAACAAACTAGTTTTTCCAGTTTTTTCCCACACCAATTTGTGACTATATAATCTCAGAATTTTCATGTATTTTTCTCATAAATCTACGACTTTAATGTGTTTTCTCAATTTTTTTCTTGTAACTATACCACTTTAACCTCAGAGAATATCTGAGTTTTTTTCTTATAAATTCACAAATTTAATAATTTAGTTAAAATTCAGAGTTCTCAACCCTAACCCAGACACAATCAGCAAATCAAGAATGTTGATTTTTGTTTAGCAGCTGACACCAAAGTCCAAGAAAGTCACAACTTCCCACCACAAACACACAAATAAAAACCCCACTTGGAAGGCTGCAGGGCGACAAAAACAAAAAAGATCTATATGCACACATTTATTGAAGATTTGAGTTTTGTGTTTTCTTCTCTTCCATGAAATCACGATTGTTTCTGCACTTTCTGGACAAAATCAAACAGGGTGTTTCTGTTGGAGGTCTGATTTTTCTGCTTTACCACACACACACACACACACACACACACACACACACACACACACACACACACAGAGAAACACAGATTAGTGAGATTTTTGGGTCATCATTTCTGAACCATAATCTCTATAATCCAGTTTTTTCCTCTGATTCCAAAAACAGATCCAGTTGGGTTTTAATCCGTCGAGCTCACATCTTTATTTCTACCAGCTCAGTTTTTACAGCTTTTTGAGTTTCATGCAAAATGTCTCTAAATAAGTTGATTTCATTTCTGCACACAGCATTTACACTATGGACTTCCTGGATTATCAGAATATAATCTGAACTGTTAACAAAGATTAACACAACCAAACTTCAGATGGAGCCAAAAGAGTGACAATAAGTAAAGATTTAAAAATCATCTCCAATAGTTCACATTTACAATAAAGTTTAATTTTAGAAAAGTGAATGAATCCTCAGTCAGTAGATTGTGTCTGGTTCAAAGTCTGCAGGGGCCTATTTCACGAAAGGTGGATTAAATAAGACAGGATATAAGCCAAATCCAGGCTTGCTAAAGCCTGCCCCGCACAGCCTGTCTTACTCCGTTCCACTAAAGCCAAGTCAGGCTGAGAAGGAGCGACTTTAGCGAGTCTGGATTGTGAAAGCCAGGCTGGTGCGCGATCACGCCTCCCTTCCAAAGACCATGCCGGTCGATCGTAGATTCCTTGAACGTGACCAATCAGAGTGAAGCAGAGGGCTGCGTCATTCAGTCTGGATGAGACTCAGCGCCTAATACAAGCATATGAGGAAGTAAAGGAGGTTATTAACCGTAAAGGCAATGAAATCTATATTCACTTATTAATATATTTATTTATTTATTCATTCATTTTATTTTTCATTTTCTTTTCGTTGTAGCCTACCTATTTGCTATCTGCTTTAATCTGCTCTTGCCTTTTACTGAAGTACTTTGGGATTCTGCACTAACATTGATTTTATATTTCCTTACCTTTTCCCCCTATATCTTTGATTTATGTACGATGGAAAAATGCCACAGTTGTTTATCTTATACCTTCTTAATAAATAAAAAAAACCTACAACATAATCTTTATGCATAAACTTTTATTTTTTTTTAAAAAAAAATTTAAATCACATTTAACTGCTGTTTAAAACTCAAAAATCACGAATCAGAAATTACTTAGACATCTCACATTTACAGACCCTGAAGTGTTTTGTTTCTTTCGTTCCTTTCTCCACATTGTTATTTGTTGTTCACTGTAAATCATTGTAATTTCTTTTTTGTTATTTTTATACTTAAGTGTATTTACAGCAACGTCTCTACTGAAAAATGTGTGTTGCCTTTATAATTCATGTACTTGGCTTGACTTTGATCTAATAAAAGCGAAAAAAAAAAACAAAACGTAAAGGCAATTAAAGCAAGGGAGACAGCGTGGCAAAGTGTTGGCGACAAACTTAATGCATAAGTCGTCCAAAAATATATATA